>NC_045956.1:60027588-60108557 GCF_010909765.2 Amblyraja radiata
GATAACAGGCCCTCCCAGCTCCACTAATCCCACTAGCCTGCGCTTGGTCCATATCCCTCCAAACCTGTCCTATCCATGTACCTGTCTAACTGTTTCTTAAACGATGGGATAGACCCAGCCTCAACTACCTCATCTGGCAGCTTGTTCCATACACCCGCCACCCTTTGCATGAAAAAGTTACCCCTCCGATTCCAATTAAATCTTTTCCCCTTCACCTTGAACCTATGTTCTCTGGTCCTCAATTCCCCTTCTCTGGGCAAAAGACTCTACCCGATCTATTCCTCTAATGATCTTATACACCTCCATAAGATCTCCCCTTATCCTCCTGCGCTCCTTGGAATAGAGACCCAACCTACTCAACCTCTCCCTATAACTCACACCCTCTATTCCTGCCAACATCCTCGTAAATCTTTTCTGAACCCTTTCAAGCTCTCCCTCTCCCTCTCTCTTTCTCCCTCTCTCACTCTGCCTTTCACTCTCTCCGTCTCCCTCTCTCTCTTTGTCCCCCTCTGTCTGTTCCTCCCTCCCTCCCTCTTTCGCTCATTCTCTCTCCCCCCCTCCTCTCTCTTCCTATCTCTCCCCTCCTCTCTCTCTCTCTCTCTCTCTCTCTCTCTCTCTCTCTCTCTCTCTCTCCCTCCCTCTCTGGTCACAGTGAACCTGGCAGTGTGCTAATATTACTGGGCTCATCCTGCTGCTGTGTGTGATTCTGTTGCCCACAGCTGCGGGAGGGGCTGCGGGATCGAGCAATGCCTCTCTGAGCTGATACGGCGGTGTACAATAACAGGGACCTGTGCCATGTGCTGAGGAGCAAGTGTTGGCGAGGTCAATATTTATAGATCAGTACACAGCCGCCTTCACCAGGAGAGCTGCCTGCTGACTCCCACCGCTGGAGTTTTACGTTCTAACTCAAGTCCTCTTCCCCCCACAGCTCTGAATGGTTGCGATGGTCTGTCTTCCCGTTCCTGAGTGACTGAATTGGAGGGAATTTCACAGAGTCTTTGACCAACGCAGCAGATTGGCAGCAGGCGGCCAGCAGAGTTGGCAGGTAAGAGTTTGACTTGCTACAACATGAAGGCTGTTGATTTCAACTTGTATCCAATGGAAAACTACGCCTGTGGCTCTAAGGTTTTGCCCTGTTGTGACAATAGACAATACAATAGACAATTACAAAGTCTGTATGTACTGCACCCTTTTCAAAGCGTAAAACACAGCCTGAATTTCTGTTTGGAGTTTTCATCTAGCTAGTACTGTCCTCATGGAGCCATTATCACTTGCCAGTCTTGTTATCTCGAAGTAAAGGCGTGATTTGGTTCCTCATTAACTCATTCAAAATCTAGCACTCATCATTTTAAAGCAAGTGTACTAAACAGCTTCTCCTTTTTACTCAAGCATTGTTCAGAAAAAAGTCAGACTGTCAGAGAGTCATACTGTATGTAAACAGGCCCTTCGGCCCAACTTGCCCACGCTGATCAACATGCCCCATCTACACTATTCCCATCTGCCTTCATTTGGCCCAAATCCCTCTAATCCTGTCTGAACCATGTACCTGTCAAAATGTTTCTTCAACTTTGCAATAGTAACTGCTTCAACTGCCTCTTCTGGCAGCTCGTTCCATACACCCACCACACTTAATGTGAAAATGTTATCCCTCAGATTCCCATTTAATCTTTTTCTCCTCACCTTAAACCTATGTCCCCTGGTTCTCGATTCACCTATTCTGGGCAAAGAGATTCTGTGCATTTACCTGATTTAATCCTCACGATTTTGTAGACCACTATGAGATCACCCCTCATCCTCCTGCTCTCCAAGGAACAAGGTCCCAGCCTGCTCAACCTCTTCCTACAGCGCAGTCCCTTGAGTCCCGGCAACATCCCGGTATCCTTTGCAGCTTGACCACATCTTGTTGCCGTTATTGAAGTTAGGGGCAGAGATATTGTCTGTCACAAACCTTGCACACACACACACACACACACACACATTCTCATCGTGTGGATGCACCTTTGTACAGGTGATTATACAGTCACCCTAATTCCGTGCTTGTACCCCACCCACCCCTCCCTACCCCACATCACTTCACTTTGCTCCCATCTGCAGGCATATTACAGAGGGTGTTACTTGTATATCTGAACCCTTTCACCTCGGTAATCTCTGTGCATTGGCAGAGCCTTGGTGCATCTAAATATAGTGCATGAAAGCAGCATTGTTGTGCTCTGGAGTGAGTGAGCGAGGGAGATATCACTTTACAGGGACAGGTTAGAGCTGCCTATGCCAATTTCCACTTGGATGCCCTGGTTATGAGATAATGGCATTTCAGACGGTACTGTGGATAAGACTGGAGCAGGAAACGAGAGTCCCGACTGGCCTACGTGGATGAATTTTTACAAGCAGATATAATTCAATAACGTCTGGGCGGCACGGTGGCTCAGCGATAGAGTCGTTGCCTCACAGCATCAGAGACCCAGGTACGACTTCTCCCGCCCGAGTTGCGGGGTTGAGGATGACTTGGAGCGGGGCCTTACATCGCCCGGCGCGGCTTTAAATGACCGCGGGACTTGTTGGCGCACGCCGGGGGCTCCAACACCAAGACCCGGAGCGCGGCCTTGCATCACCCGGCGCGGCTTTATAATTGCCGCGGAACTTATTTACCATCGCCCGCCGGGGGCTTTGACTCTGACATCGGGAGGAGAACGAGGAGTGCAGGGGAGAGATAAGACTTTGCCTACCATCACAGTGAGGAGGAGATTCGCTGTGATGGATGTTTGTGTAAATTGTGTTGTGTCTTGGTTCTTCTTCTTGTTTGTATGACTGCAGAAACCACATTTCGTTTGAACCTCTGGGTTCAAATGACAACAAATAAATTGTATTGTATTGTATTGTATCGATCCTGACCACAGTTCCTGTACCGAGTTGGCACATCTCTCTGTGACCGCGTGGGTTTTCTCTGGGTGCCCCAGTTTCTTCCTACACTCCAAAGACGTAAAGATTTGTAGGTTAATTGGCTCCGGTAAAAATTGTAAATTGTCCTGAGCGTGTAGGATAATGCCAGTGTACCGGGTGATCACCGGTCAGCATGGCTCGCTGGGCCGAAGGGCCTGTTTCCATGCTGTATCGCTAAAATGTAAAGTCTCCAAATATTGGATGATCGTGTAATGCTCGGACTCTATTCCTTGGAGCGCAGGTGGATGAGGGGTGATCTTATAGTGGTGTACAAAATCATGAGAGGAATAGATTGGGTAAACGCACAGAGTCTCTTGCCCAGAGTAGGGGAATGGAGAACCAGAGGACAGAGGTTTAAAGTGAGAGGCGAAAGATTTAATAGGAACCTGATGGGTGCTTTTTTTTACACAAAGGGTGGTGGGTGTATAGAATGAACTGCTGGAGGAGATAGTTGAGGCAGGTACTATCACATCATTTAAGAAACATTTAGGCTGGTACATGGATAGGATAGGTTTAGAGGGATATGGGCTAAATGCAGGTAGGTGGGACTAGTGTAGATTGGGCATGTTGGGCCGAGGGGCCTATTTTCCACGCCGTATAACTATCACTCTAACCTTGATTAACTGCTTTGATATTATTTAACCTTGTCCATTTTCATTGGCACTTGTTGGCTCCATGTATATGGAAGCTATTTGACTCCACATTGCTACCTGGTACGGGAGAACTGCCTTATGCCCCTGTCCCACTTAGGAAACCTGAACGGAAATCTCTGGAGACTTTGCGCCCTAACCCAAGGTTTCCGTGCGGTTCCCAGAGGTTTTTGTCAGTCTCCCTACCTGCTTCCACTACCTGCAACCTCCGGCAACCACCTGCAACCTCCGGGAACCGCACGGAAACCTTGGGTGGGGCGCAAAGTCTCCAGAGGTTTCCGTTCAGGTTTCCTAAGTGGGACAGGGGTATAAAACATGAACTCAAGAATAGAACTATATATAATTATGAGAGCCAGAGATAGGGTGTACGGTCAGAACCTTCTTGCCACGGTGGAAAAGACTAGAGACCGTTGCGTTAAGGAAAGAATGGCAAAGTGTAAAGGAGATGTGCGGGGCAAGTTTTTTTTACACAGAGGTCAGTGGTAGCCTGGAACGCGCTGCCAGGGGTAGAGTCAGATGTGATAATGGCATTTGGTCGCCTAATTATAGGAAGGATGTCAACAAAATAGAGAGCGTACAGAGGAGATTTACTAGAATGTTGCCTGGATTTCAGCAACTAAGTTACAGAGAAAGGTTGAACACGTTAGGTCTTTATTCTTTGGAGCGCAGAAGGTTAAGGGGGGACTTGATAGAGATCTTTAAAATGATGAGAGGGATAGACAGAGTTGACATGGATAAGCTTTTTTCATTGAGAGTAGGGAAGATTCAAACATGAGGACATGACTTGAGAATTAAGGGACAGAAGTTTAAGGGTAACATGAGGGGGAACTTCTTTACTCAGAGAGTGGTAGCTGTGTGGAATGAGCTTCCAGTGGAAGTGGTGGAGGAATGTTCGATTTTATCATTTAATAAGAAATTGGATAGGTATATGGACGGGAAAGGAATGGAGGGTTATGGTCTGAGTGCAGGTAGATGGGACTAGGGGAGAATAAGTGTTCGGCACGGACTTGAAAGGCCGAGATGGCCTGTTTTCCGTGCTGTAATTGTTATATGGTTATATGGTTATTTAAGAGGCTTTTGGATAGGCACATGGATATGCAGGGAATGGAATGATACTGATCACGTGCAAGCAGAGGAGATTAATTTTAACAGCATCATGTTTGCTATGGACATTGACGATGGCGATGGCGACAGATGGCACAATGGGCTAAGTGTTCGGCTGGCAACCGGAAGGTAGCCGGTTCGAATCCCGCTTGGAGTGCATATTGTCGTTGTGTCCTTGGGCAAGACACTTCACCCACCTTTGCCTGTGTGTGAATGTGTGTGAATGTGTGTGAGTGACTGGTGGTGGTCGGAGGGGCCGTAGGCGCAGATTGGCAGCCACGCTTCCGTCAGTCTGCCCCAGGGCAGCTGTGGCTACAGAAGTAGCTTACCACCACCGAGTGTGACTGAGGAGTGAATGAATAATGCGATGTAAAGCGCCTTGAGTATTAGAAAGGCGCTATATAAATCCCATCCATTATTATTATTATTATTATTGTGGGCAGCAGGGACACACTAGGGACAATTTACTGAAGCCAATTAACCTACAAACCTCCACGTCTTTGGAGTGTGGGAGGAAACCAGATCACCTGGGGAAAAGGTGATCTCGGGGAGAACGTACAAACTCTGTACAGACAGCACCCATAGTCAGGATTGAACCCAGGTCTCTGGTGCTGTAAGGCAACATCTCCACCGCTGCAACACTGTGCCGCCCCTGAGGCAGTGAGGAGAAAGAGGGCGTCTGAATGAAAGGGTTGACTTTAAGCTGCTGACGACACAAATAGATGAAGTGTCACTGCGCTACCTGCTGCATTGTTGGGAGTCTTGTCGAGTTTTGGAATCCAGGGCCCGCTGGGCTTTGCTGCAAGGTCAGTAACTGGAGGGGAAACAGGTGCAGGCAGAAAGCAGATCATTATTTTTAGTATTCATTTGCGGGAGACGAGGCTTAGTGGAAAGGCCAGCAATTATCACCCGTGTCTCAATCGACAGAGCTGGCAGAGAAGGCAAGGCTTGCTCATTCAGGTTCATCGAGCTTAACATTGATTGGACTTGTGTAATCCAAAGGGGTTTTTTATCAGAATTAGAGTCTCTAATACTGACAGTCAAGGTTAAGATTCATAGTCACAATCATGAAGTATGGAAACAGGCCCTCCGCCACACTGACCAACATGTCCTATCTACACTAGTCCCACCTGCTGCGTTTGGCCCGTATCCCTCTAAACCTGTCCTATCCATGTACCTGTCTAAATGTTTCTTAAATGTTGCAATAGTCCCTGCCTCAACTACCTCCTCTGGCAGCTCGTTCCATACACACACCACCCTTTTTTGTGTAAACGTTATCCCTCAGACTACGATTAAATCTTTCCTCCTTCACCTCCCCTGGGCAGGAGACTGTTTATTGGCTCGCTTGTATACAAAGTCGAGGTGTGCAATATCATGAGAGGAACAGAGTCTCTTTGCCAGAGTAGGGGAATGAAGAACGAGAGGACATTGGGATTCGCGTGAGGGGGGGGATGTGGGAGGAAACCGGAGTACCTGGAGGAATCCCACGCGGTCACAGGGAGAACGTGCAAACTCTACCCAGACAGCACCTGTGGTCAGGGTCGAACTCAGTCCTTTAAATATTGTTTTAGTACCTTCCTCGACTACCTTCTCTGGCAGCTCGTTCCGGCGGCGACGATGCCTCATGAGTCGACAAGAGCGTGGGGGGAACCGCCGTGAGGGAGGGAGGGGAAGAACAATGGACAATAGGGGGACAAAGGACAATGGGGACCCGGTGTGGGGGAACTATTGGGGAACACACACACAGAAAAGGGGCAGCTGCGTGCTTTGTAACTTTGTCAGCGCCTTAGGTGGCTGCTATTTGTCTACATTGTGTACGCCAGGAAAGAATCTCACTGTGCCTAGTCACATGTGACATTAAAGTATTCCTTCCTATTCCATTTACCTGTGTGTAAAAATGTTGCTCCTCAGGTTCCTATTACATCTTTCCACCCTTACCTTAAACCTATGTCCTCTGTTCTTGATTCCACGACTCTGGATAAAAGACTCTGTGCATTCTCCCTATTAATTCCTCTCATGATTTTATACACCTCTATAAGATCACCCCTCAGCCTCCTGCGCTCCAAGGAACAGGAAGGGCCTGTCCCACGAGCATGCGACCTGCATGCGGCAAGCGCGACCAAACCGGAAGCGGGGGCCGCGCGGAGGTTGAGTGATCCCCGTACAGGGCCGGTCCCACCAGCATGCGCCTGCATGAGGCGAGCGCGACCAAACTGGAAGCGGGGGCCACGCAGAGGTCGAGTGAGTGACGTGAAGTTCGAGCGAAGTCCGCGGGATGTTCGCGCGTGACATATACGGCATCAAGATGCTGCGTACGGCGTCGAGACGCTGCGTATGCCCGTCGAGGCGGTGCGTACGGCTTTGAGGCGGCTGCGGGCCGGCAGGCCATTGCCGCGCGGAATTTTTGAACACGGTCAGTTTTTCAGAGCCCCGCGCGATGTCTGGAACAGCTCCGCACAACTCCATACGGCTCCGGCAATCGAAGTGGGACCGGCCCCGCGAGGCCGTACGGCTCAAGCGACCACGTTAGGTCGCGCTTGCCGCATGGAGGCGCATGCTCGTGGGACAGGCCCTAGAGGCTCAGCCTGCCTATGGCTCCCACTGGTTCAGAACCTCGAGTCCTACATGACCATAAATGTGGAAAACAATCTAACCACAAGCTGGCGAGGCGGTTTATTCTTCCCACAGCGTTATAACCACATTGTGCCGCGGTATTGTTGTGATCCAGCTCTTCTGATAGAAGAGCTGAAAATTGTAACTTAAAAGGTCAAGCTGCAGTTGTTGGGAACAGCGCGCGAGCTGGCTTGTGGTGACTGAGGAGTTACACCAGGAAGCTGCCAGTTGCGCAGGGTTAGAGTTACGAGGAGAGAGAGTAAGGGGAACAAACGCAGGCAGGATTTAACCGAGGTGTGTGAAATTAGGAAATGCTGAGATAAGGCAGCCATAAAGGACTGCAGAGTGGCCAGTCACCAGGGCATACACTTACATTAATTAGTCACGGTGCTGCTGCGGTAAAGTTTTGCCTAACAGCGAATGCAGCGCCGGAGACCCGGGTTCGATCCCGACCACGGGTGCTGTCTGTACGGAGTTTGTATGTTCTCCTCGTGACCTGCGTGGGTTTTCTCCGATATCTTCGGTTTCCTCCCACACTCCAAGAACGAACAAGTTTGTAGGTTAACTGGCTTGGTAAATGTAAAAAATGTACCTAGTTTTATTTATTTATTTATTTTTTTTATTATGAAACTACTTTTATTCAAAATATAAAAATAAACTTAGAGTATTAACACAATCAAAGACTGCCTATGCTGACAGTTTACAAACAAATGATCGTCAAATTAATAACGTCAACGTCAACTGGACCCACGAATGGCCGTTGAAGGTCGAGTGTTCCGTTTATCAACAAAACACTCGACCTTCAACGGCGACCAGTATTCATGGAAAGCCTTCAAAGTCCCCATGGACACCACGTGTTCCCTCTTAACACTTAAACAAAATTATCAAATTAAAATATTAACATTCTTATCGATAATATATTCAACCTCCTGTGGTGACCAGCGTGCACAGAAGGCCTCCACAGTCCCCATGGACACCGCGTGTTCCTTTTCTAGGGACACACGAGCTCGGACGTGTCCCTAGTGGGTGTAGGATAGTGTTAATGCTGGTCGGCACAGACCCGGTGGGCTGAAGGGCCTGTTTCCGTGCTGTATCACTAAACTAAACTAGTAGAAGTGAGTGGAGAAAAATATTATGGGGTCTGGAACTCAATCTGTTTCTCCTCTCCCCTATCTCTCCCTCTTTCTGCCCCTCCCTCTTCCTCCCTCTTTCTCTCTCATTCTTTCCTCTTTCTCCCTTTCTACCTTTCTCCCTCCCTCTCTCTCTCTTGCTCCCTCCCTCCTTCCTCAATCCCTGTCTCTCTCTCTCCCTCTCCCTCACCCTCCCCCTGTTTCTCTCCCCCCCCCCACCCTATTTTTCTCTTCCACGCCTTTCTCTCCCTCCTTTTTATCTCTCCCTCCTTTCTCTCCCTTCCTTCCTCCCTCCCTCTTCCTTCCTCACTCTCCCTGCCCCCCTCCCTCTCTTCTGTTTTCTCTCTCCTCTTCTCTCTGCCTCTCCCCCTCTCTCCCTCTTCCTTTCCTAACCCCTTCTATCTCTCTCCCTCTCCCCTCACCCTCTCTCCCTCTCCACTCTCTTTTCTCTTTACCTCTCGTCTTTGTCTCCCAATTTCTTCCACCTCCCTTTCCTCTCTTTCTCTCCCTCTTTCTTCTATCTTTCTCCCTCCTTCTTGCTCCCCCTCTTCCTCTCTCCATCGCTCTCCCCCTCCCCCTCCCTCCTCTCTCATTCTCCCCCTCCCCCTCCCCTCTTCCTTTCTCCCTCTCCCTCTCTCTCCCCCTTCTCCTACTCCCTTCTTCCTCTCTCCCCTCCCTCCAGAGGTTTCCGTTCAGGTTTCCTAAGTGGGACAGGGGCATTAGGCTGTAAACACTGTCGGCTTCTGGTGGAGGTGAAAGCACTAACCGTTATTCCCTGCAGCCAGTATTTTTACACTGTGGACGGCCTGACTGTAATCATGCATAGTCTTTCCGCTGACTAGATAGCTTGCAAAAACAAAGCTTTTCACTGTACCTCAGTACACCTGACAATAAACTAAACTAAACTAAACTAAGCACCTTTTACTTTAGTTGAATATTGTCATGTACCGAGATCCAGTGAAAAGCTTCGTCTTTGCGCTCTATCTAGTAAAAATAAACGATACGTGATTAAAATAGAGCCGTCCACACTGCACAAGTAAAGGATAAAAGGTACGACATTTAGTGCAAAGATATAACATTGAATAAAGTCCAATCAAAGATAGTTCAAAGGTCTCCAATGAGGGTATTTATGCTACTATTTGGGACGACAGATGGCACAATGGGCTAAGTGTTCGGCTGGCAACCGGAAGGTAGCCGGTTCGAATCCCGCTTGGAGTGCATACTGTCGTTGTGTCCTTGGGCAAGACACTTCACCTACCTTTGCCTGTGTGTGAATGTGTGTGAATGTGTGTGAGTGTTTGGGGGTGGTCGGAGGGGCCGTAGGCGCAGAATGGCAGCCACGCTTCCGTCAGTCTGCCCCAGGGCAGCTGTGGCTACAGAAGTAGCTTACCACCACCGAGTGTGACTGAGGAGTGAATGAATAATGCGATGTAAAGTGCCTTGAGTATTAGAAAGGCGCTATATAAATCCCATCCATTATTATTATTATTATTATTACTCCCTCCTGTCATGTTGCATAATCCCTGAGAAGTATGTTGTGTGATGTTCATAAATTCATAGGAGCAGAATTAGGCCATTCGGCCCATTGCGTCTTCTCCACCATTCAGTCATGACTGATCTATCTTTCCCTCTCAACCCCATTCCCTGGCCTTCTCCCCATAACCCGTATCCTGAATGAGTGGAGCTTGCTGCCTCGTGACTGTGTGGCAGCTTTCAATCACAGCTGTAGCCTATGTTTTGAATTCTGGATCTATTCATTGCTGCTTCCTTCCTGAGGTATTTGAAGTCCCTCCATTCCACACAACCATCTTGATTTCCCTTTGACCGTCTTTGCTGTCACCTGCTGTGTGAAATAAAACCCATAAGTGCAACAGCGAACAAAATACTTTGACAAACCATGACGGGTTGTAGTAACTAAGGCATCATTATTGGGATTTACTTGGCTTTAGAGATACAGCACGGAAACAGGCCACCAATTCTGCACCGACCAGCGAATACACCGTACACTAGCACTATCCTACACACTCTGGCCCCATTCTCTTCTCCCTGTATATGCTCCCCTTAGGCCAAGTCATTGAAAGGCACGGCATTTCCTTCCATTGCTACGCAGACGATACACAACTCTATCTCCCTCTGAAGCCCAAAAACTAATCAAATCTACTTAACCTTACCCGCTGCCTCGAGGATATAAAGTGATGGATGGCCCAGAACTTCCCCAACTAAATGAGAGTATCTCTGAGGTCATCCTTCTCGGCCCCTCGGACTCAATCAAAATGATAGCAGGCAGTCTTGGAAACCTTACCCCACTACTCAAACCTCAGGTCAAAAACCTTGGCGTGATATTTGACTCAGCACTGAAATTTGACAAACAAGTCAATGCCGTGGTAAAAGCTAGCTTCTTTCAGCTTCGGACGATAGCTAAAATAAAATAATTCCTCCACTTTGATGACCTCGAAAAGATCATCCACACATTTATCTCCTCCCGCCTAGATTACTGCAACTCTCTTTACACTGGCATCAGCCAATCTTCCCTGTCCCGCCTGCAACTGGTCCAAAACGCCGCAGCGAGACTCCTGACGGGACCCGAAAAAGGGACCACATCACCCCGATCCTGGCCTCTCTCCACTGGCTCCCTGTGCGGTTCCGTATACATTTCAAGACCCTCCTCTATGTCTACAAAGCCCTCAATGGGCTTGCCCCCTCCTACATTAAAAGTCTTCTCACCCACCACTCCACCTCCAGGTCCCTCAGATCGGCCGACTTGGGGCAGCTGAATATCCCGCGGTCTAGGCATAAGCTTAGGGGCGACCACGCCTTTGCGGTTGCAGCTCCTAGACTGTGGAACAGCATCCCCCTTCCCATCAGAACTGCCCCCTCCATCGACTCCTTTAAGTCAAGACTAAAAACTTATCTATACTCCCAAGCCTTTCCTGACGTCCACTGAGTGAGGGCTATATGTATATATGTATGTAGTTTGTTTGTTTATACTATTCTTATAACAAATGTAAAGCACTTTGGCCAACGAGAGTTGTTTTTTAAATGTGCTATATAAATAAATGTGACTTGACTTGACAACATGTCAAATTTACTATTTTTTTACCGAAGCCAATTAACCTACAAACCATTAAGTCTTTGGAATGTGGGAGGAAACCAGATCACCTGGAGAAAACCCACAAGGTCACAGGGAGGATCTGCAAACTCTGTTTAGACAACACCTGTAGTCAGGATCGAACCCAGGTAGACAGTAGCTCTACCACTGTGCCGTCCAAAGTGCTGGAGTAAGTGCTGGAGTAACTCAACAAGTCAGCCAGCATCTCTGGAGAACACCGATAGGTGATGTTTTGGTTCTGAAGAAGAGTCCCGACCCGAAACATCACCTATCCACGTTCTCCAGAGGTGCTGCCTGACCCACTGAGTTACTCCAGCACTTTGTATCCTTCTGGTGATGTGAAGAATGGTGTCTGGATTAGAGTGTGTTTGGTAGAAGGAGATGTTGGACAGACTTAGATTGTTTTCTCTGGAGCATCGAAGCATCAGAGGTTGGGGGAGGGGAGGGGGGGGACCTGATAGAAGTATATAACTTTCTGAGAGGCAGAGATAGGATAGATAGTCAGAGCCTTTCCCCCCAGGAAATATCGTAGACTAGAGAGCATAACTTTAAGATGAGATGGACAAAAGTTGAAAGGAGATGTGCAGGGCATGTTTTTTACTCAGGGGGTTGAGTTGAGAGTGCCTGGAATGTGCTGCCAGGAGTGGTGGTGGACACAGGTGCGATAGTGGTGTTTATCAGGTTTTGGATAAGCACATGGATGTGCAGGGAATGGAGGGATATTTGGATTATGTATAGATTGTGTGCAGGAAGGTAAGGGTTGGTGTGTCATCATGTTTGGCACAGACATCGTGGGTCAAAGGGACTGTTCCTGTGCTGCACTGATCTATGTTCGATGAACAAAAGCATGGGCAGCGGCCCTAGGAGGACCATGCTCGAGGCAGCGTGAAGGGTCATAGGAGGACCATGCTCCACCTTCAAAGGGTCATTATTGCTCCATCCAAGACCGCAAGAAATCACAGAGTTGTAGACGTAGACCAGACCATCAAGCAAACAAGTCTCCCTTCATTGACTCCATCTACACTACACGCTGCCTCGGCAAGGTCACCAGCAAAATCAAGGACAAGTCTCTCCCTGGTCACTCCCTCTTCTACCCTCTCCCATCTGGCACAAGGTACAGAGTGTGAAAACACACACCTCCAGATTCAGGGACAGTTTACTCCTTGCTGTTATCAGGCAACTGAACCATCCTATTACCAACTAGAGAGCCATCCGGACCTACCATATACCCTCGGACTATTTTTTGGGGATTTTATTTAGCACTAAACGTTATTCCCTTAATCGTGTATCTGTGCATTGTGGACAACTTGATTGCAGTCATGTAGAGTCATTTCGCTAACTGGACCACACGCAACAAAATTTTTCACATGTACTCATAATAACAATAAACTAAGCTAAACTTTCAGCTAACTACAGTTGGCAGAGCAGCAGGATAGGGCTGAGAGAATACCTTTGCATGAAAAAGTGGATACATTTCAATGTAAAGTACTTGCAGAGTGCCGGGAATGGAAGTCATGTTCGACAAAAGGCATTGGCGTGCCCTGCAAGATCTAAACCACAGGAAATAGTTCCTTGGCAATCAGGTGTTCCTTGAGATCGAACAGCTCTGTCATGTTCCCCTTTAAGGGGCGTGGGAGGAAAGTATTTCACGGACTAAAACCCAAAGAAAGGCTCTTTTTGACGAGCTGCTGCCTCTCAAACTCCTCCCCCCCCCCCCTTCCTCCACTCACAAGCTGGGGAATAATATATAATTTTTGTTCAAATGTGCAAAAGCAGCTGCTGGAAATCGAAAGCCGCTCAGGCTCCCTGCAAGATGAGGGACTCGAGCCCGACGGAACGAGAGATCAGAGTGAGTCACTCCTTTGCCTTCTCAACAGACCACCTGTCCCTCAGCCAAAGCACAGGGATCTCCCATCAAGGACAGCCCTTGGGAAAGGAAGAGAGGGGTTTACAATCCAGTAACCTGTGTTAGTGGTACAAGTAGATAGTGTGGTCATAAAGGCGTTATCTGTCGGAGTATTGAGTGTAGAAGTTTGGGGGAAGATCCATGTTATAGTTGTATAAGATGTTGGTGAGGTCGCATTCAGAGTATTGTGTTCAGTTTATGGCACCATGTTTAAAGGAAAGATGTTGGCAAGCTGTAAAAGGCGCAGTGACTTTTTATCATAATCTTATAGAGGTATATAAAATCATGAGGGCAACTGATAGGGTAAATGTACAGTCTTTTATACTGTACGGTAAATAAACCCTAGTTCAAGAACCGGAGGACGTTGGTTTAAGGTGAGGGGGGAAAGATTTAATAGGAATATGAAGGGCATCTTTTTTACACATAGTGTGCTGGGTGCATGGAACGAGCGGCAGGAGGAGGTAGTTGAGGCAGGCACTATCACAACATGTATGAAACATTTGGACAGGTACATAGCTAGGACAGTTTTAGAGGGATATGGGTCAAATGCAGTCAGGTGGGACCAGTGTAGATGGGACATGATGGTCGGTGAGGGCAAGTTGGGCTGAAGGGCCAGTTTTTACTTTGTGTGACTCTGACTATCGGCCTCCACCACCAGCTCCAGCAGCACGTTCAGTGGGTATAAGGTGGTCAGGGAGAAGGAGCAGTGCCAGCAGGTTCCTTGCCTGGAGTAGGGGAGGACTGCATGAGAGTCTGCCTTCTGATTTCCACCCAGGATGATTCTTACATTACTCCCTTTATCCTGTATCTGTACACTGTGGATGGCTCGATTGTAATTATGTTTAGCCTTTCTGCTGACTGGTTAGCACACAACTAAAGCTTTCCACTGTACCTTGGTACACAAAAAAAGACACAAAGTGCTGAAGTAAATCTGCAGGTCAGGCAGCTGCTCTGGAGAATAATATTTCGTTTATTTTAGAGACACAGCATGGAAACAGGCCCATCGGCCCACCGAGTCCGCGTTGACCACCGATCACCGGTACACCAGTCATATCCGACACACTAGGGACAATTTACAAAAAACAATTATGCCCCTGTCCCACTTAGGGAACCTGAACGGAAACCTCTGGAGACTTTGCGCCCCGCCCGAGGTTTCCGTGCGGTTCCCGGAGGTTGCAGGTGGTTGTCGGAGGTTGCAGGTAGTGGAAGCAGGTAGGGAGACTGACTAAAACCTCCGGGAACCGCACGGAAACCTTGAGTAGGGCATTTCCTAAGTGGGACAGGGGCATTAGCCTACAACACATGTACGTCTAAGTGTGGGAGGAAACCAGAGCATTAGGAGAAAACCCATATGGTCACAGGGAGAACGTACAGACTCCGTACGGACAGCACCCATAGTCAGGATCGAACCTGGGTCTCTAGCGCTGTGAGGCAGCAGTTCTACCACTGTACCACTTTGGTACTGAACTGAATTAAACTAAACTAAACTAAACTAATGTAAACCATGTAACATCAGAAGCTTGCAGTAGATCACGGACAGATCTGAAGCAGAGGGTTAGTCTCCTAGCATTTTGTTTAAACAGGGCAGCTCTCAGCTGCTCTTGTTGGTAATGCAACCAAAATCAGGAGCTTGGCATCTGAGGAATCCCAGCCTCCCATTCTTCCTTCAACAGATCAGCCCGCTACCTTGCAGCTGGTGGCGGCCACAAGAACAAGGCTGTTTGTCAGTGTTTTTTTTTAACAACTTTTATTCTGTTGCATGCATTATTCACTCCAACATCTGTTTCAAATATTACTCCAGGATATTAATATTTGATGTACCTAACACATATCCCAGTGTTGCTCTCCATCAATAGCCTCTGTGTTGTTTTACATCTAAGGAGCGTTTGTGACTAGTGACTCCATTAACTGGCTTGCAGCCTGTTTATTGTCGTGAGTAACCTTGCATTCGGCTCTGGACTCCTCTTAAAGGGGCAGAGGCACTTTGCTGAGGATTTCCGAATATTGTTCCTCTCACATACACCAGTTGGGTAACAGTGGTCTTGGTCCAGATCTAAATCAGTTTTAGCTCTGGTTCAAAGTTAAATCCACAGAAGGCTGTAGAGGCCAAGTAGAGGTAGATAGATTCTTGAATTAGTGCAGGTGTCAGAGGTTATGGGGAGAAGACAGGAGAACGGGGTTAGGAGGGAGAGATAGACTAGCCACGATTGAATGGTGTAGTAGTCTTGGGCCAAATTACTCCTGTTACTTATGACCTAATTTATGTCGATTTCTGTGGTCGTTTGGTTTAGTTTAGTTTAGTTTAATGACACAGTTTAATGAAACAGGCCCTTCGACCCACCGAGTCCACATCAACACAGTGATCACCCATACACTAGTTCTATCTTGCACAGTAGGGACAATTTATGAAACCCAATTATGTCTCGCTAGAATTTAGAAGATTGAGGGGGGATCTTATAGAAACGTACAACATTCTTACGGGGTTGGACAGGTTAGATGCAGGAAGATTGTTCCCGATGTTGGGGAAGTCCAGGACAAGGGGTCACAGTTTAAGGATAAGGGGGAAATCATTTAGGGACGAGATGAAAAAAAACATTTTTCACACAGAGAGTGGTGAATCTCTGGAACTCTCTGCCACAGAATGTAGTTGAGGCCAGTTAATTGGCTATATTTAACAGGGAGTTAGATGTGGCCCTTGTGGCTAAAGGGATCAGGGGGTATGGAGAGAAGGCAGGTACTGGATACTGAGTTGGATGATCAGTCATGATCATATTGAATAACGGTGCAGGCTCGAAGGGCCGAATGGCCTACTCCTACATCTATTTTCTATGTTTCTGTGTCTCTGGGATGTGGGAGGAAACGGAGCACTCGGGGAAAACCCAGGCGATCACAGGGAGAGCGTATAAACCTCAGTACAGACTGCACCCGTAGTTAGGATCAGACCCTTGTCTCTGAAGTCAGCAACTCTACCGCTACACCACTGTGCCGCCCTGTGTGTCACTACGATTCTAATATAAATAAATAGATATGGGGAACAGATAAAGACAAAGATAATGATGTGGGGGCTAAAACGTTTGTGCGGATAGAAGATTGGCTGGAAACAAAACATAGGCTCAACCAATCTTCTGGTTAACAAGATGATGCTATTTTTGGTGATAACACAAAGATTCTGAGGACAATATTTCCCATTTGCGATTTGATCTCAGTTAGTTGATCTGAGTGTGCTGGAGTGTGAAAAGACAAATACCATTGGAAGAGAGCAAAGAGGCTATTACCCTTTTGGGGTGGAGTGGGGGATAAAAGGGTAAGAAGTTGGCTTAATGAGGTGTACAAGATCATAAGGGGCATGGATTATCAAGATGGCAGAGTGACCCAGCTGGAAGAGTTGCTGCCTCACAGTGCCAGAGAGGCGGTTTCGATCCTGACCTAGGTTACGGTGAGTGTGGAGTTTGTACGTTCTCCTTATGAACACGTGAGTTTCCTCCGGGCGCTCCGGTTTCCTCCCACATCCGAAAGTCGTGCGGGTCTGTAGGCTGAACGGCCTCTGTAAATTGCCCCGAATGTTTCGGGAGTGGAGAGTATATGGAACAAGCTGCTGGAGGAAGTAGATGAGGCTTGCACAAGTGCATGGTCAGGAAAGGCATCGAGGGATATGGGCAGGTGGGACTAGACTTAATGGGGCATCTTTGTCGGCACGGATGAACTAGGCTAACGGGCCTGTTTCTGTGCTGTATGGCTCTATGACTCTTTACATGTCATTGGAGCTTACTTACCTTTGAGTTTTGAGTTAAGTTGAGTTTAGTTCATTGTCACGTGTACCGAGGTACGGTGAAAAGCTTTTGTTGCGTATCATCCAGTCAGCGGAAAGACTATGCATGATTACAATCGAACCGTCCACAGTGTACAGATACAGGGAATAACGTGAATAACACTTTATCTGCTTGATAAAGTGCAGTAAAGTCCGATCAAAGATAGTCCGAGGATCTCACGGTCATGGTGGCGCAATGGCAGAGTTGTTGCCTTACGGTGAATGCAGCGCCGGTGACCCAGATGCAATCCTAACTACGGGTGCTGTCTGTACAGAGTTTGTACGTTCTCCCCGTGACCCCGTGGGTTTTCTCCCAGATCTTCTGTTTCCTCCCATACTCCAAAAACATACAGGTTTGTAAGTTAATTGGCCTGGTAAATGTAAAAATTGTCCCTAGTGGGTGTAGGATGGTACTAATGTGCGGGGTCGCTGGTCAGTGTGGACCCAGTGGGCCGAAGGGCCTGTTTCCGCGCTGTATTTCTAAAACTAAAACTAAAAAGGTAGATAATAGCTCACGACTGCTTTCTAGTTGTTGGTGGAATGGTTCAATTGCCTTTGAATAGCTGACTTAAATGCAATGAAGATGACCTCACCTGTGTTAGGCACAAAATGCTGGAATAACTCAGTGGGTCAAGCAGCATCACCGGAGGAAAGGAATAGGTGACGTTGCAGGTGGGAACCCTTCTTCAGACCTTACCTGGGTTGATGAAAGCACACCTGGCTCCGGGGAATGTTTGTGGGCCTTTTCCCTTCGACAGTAGATCAATATATATAAGTCTATCATATGACCCAACCAAGTGTAAGGAATCATTTCAGAATAGAATTCAAAAACAGAATTCATAGTTCAGTTTATTATGGTGACGTGTTTCGAGGTACAGTGAAAAACTTATTGTTGCGTGCTATCCAGTCAGTGAAAAGACTATACATGATGACAATCGAGCTGGACACAGTATGTAGGTTATTTTATTCAAAGAATAAACAGCTTGTAGCTTTTTGTGCTGACTGTGTGGGTTTTCTCCGGGTGCTCCGTTTCTTCCCACATCCCAAAGACGTGCGGGTTTGTAGGTTAATTGGCCTCTGTAAATTGTCCCTAGTTATAGGTTAGAAATAGAGATAGGGATCGCTAGGCCAAAGAGCCTGCTACCACACTGTATCTTTAAAGCAAACTAAACATACATGTTGGTGGATAGTGTTAGACAAAACAATGTGAGAGAAAGCTTATGAAGGCCAGAAAAGACAAGAATAGCCATGTGACTTGTTTTGTGCTATAGATCCGATGTAACTTTATATTTAACCAGTTGATAAGTTATAAGAGCAGAATTAGGCCATTCAGCCCATCAAGTCTACTCCACCATTCAACAATGGCTGATCTATCTTTCCCTCTCAACCCCATTCTCCTGCCTTACCCCCATGACTCTTGACACCCTTACTAATCAAGAATCTGTCAACTCCACCTTAAAAATCTTCATTGACTGCCTCCACAGCCGTTTGTGACAATGAATTACACAGATTCTCCACCTTCTGACAAAATTAAATCTTCCTCATCTCCTTTCTAAAGGTAAGTCCTTTTATTCTGAGGCTGTGCCCTCTGGTCCAAGACTCTCCCATGAGTGGACCCATCCTCTCCACATTCACTCTATCCAGGCCTGTACATTAATCCTTTTCATCACTTCCGATTGTGAACAGGAATGCCACTTGCCTTTGAGGGCGGCTCTAATTCAGAGTTTAAAATTGAAAGTGTTGGTGATTTTAATTGACCTCAGAGATGTACCAAAGAGCCATGAAGTAAATTGAAGGAGCATATTTTCCCTTCAAAGATTGTTGTGTTTATAAACACAGCACACCACCAGTGTTCAGTGGGGAATGCTGTCTCCGCAGCCAGGTCAGGGTTCATGACGCGGGTTAAGGTGTTTGCAATATGTTGGAGAGTTCTCTCATCTCCAAGAAAGGTTGTGGTGGCCAGAAATATGAACCTTTGAATAGAAGTAGAGAGAGAGAGCGTGATGAGGGAGAGATAGAGTGAGAGAGGGAGGGGGTGAGGGTGTAATGGAGAGAGAAAAGGGATGAGGTGGGTGTATTTAAGAGAGAGAGCAAAATAGGATGAGGGAGAGGGGGTGGGAGATAGAGAGAAAGAAAGGGGAGGTATGTGTTTTTGAGAGAGGGGGGGAGGGGAGGAGAGGGGGGCGGGTGCGGAGAAGGGGGGGGTGTCTGCGCGGTTAGGTTGGTAGTCTCTCGGCTGTCTTGCCTCGCTCCCTCGGTCGCCTTGTCCTTTTTTCTCTCCTCTTCTCTTCCCTCTTTGTTCTTCCCGTCTCTCCCCCCTGTTCTTCTTTCTCTTCCTTTCTCGCCCCCCTCCGTGCCTCGCCTCCCTCTCGTCTCTCTCTCTCTCTCTCCTCTCTCTCCTCTCTCTCTCTCCTCTCCATCTCTCCTCCTCTCTTCTCTCTCTCTCTCCTCTCTCTCTCCTCTCTCATCTCTTCTCTCTATCTCTTCTCTCTCTTCATCTCTCTCGTACTCTCTCTCTCTCTCTGTCCTCTTCAGCTCATGTCTCTCTCTTCTCTTCTCCTCATCTCTTTACTTCTTTTCTTCGTTTCTTCTTCCTAGTTCTCTCTTCTACTTTCTATCACTTTATCTGTATCTGAGAAAACATCAAAAACAACAAAAACTATCTTCTCTTTGAAGCTAAACCATTTGGACGGTTCCTTCTGTGCTCAGCTGTGTGTTCCACACTTGAATTGGATTCGTTGCCAAGAGTTTTGATTCCATCTTTCCGTACTAACCGAGGCACATGGGTGAAGGGTTGATCAGAATCAGTTAACCTGCTCTGACAAATTAAATTGGCATCCTTCCCTCAAAGGGCTGATGTAAATGGCTTCCAGTGTACAGTTCCCCTTGGCCAGGCCGCTGGGCTTTGAAATAAATGTTGGGAAATAGAATTGTTGTTTAGCTTAGTTTAAATTTAAAGCGTGGAAAAATGCCCTTTGGCCCAACGAGTCCACGCCGTCCAGCGATCCCTGTACACTAGTATTATCCTAAACACACTAGGGACAATTTACAATTGTACCAATACAATTAACCGACAAACCTGGACGCTTCTGGAGTGTGGGAGAAAACTGGAGCACCCGGAGGAAACCCACGTGGTCACGGAGGTAATGTACAAACTCTGTACAAACAACCAAGCATAGTCAGGATCAAACCCGGGTCTATGGCACCGTAAGGCAGCAACTCTACCGCTGCGCCACCGTGCTTAAGCTTTTGAGCCAACATTCTAAATAACCTGTTTAAGAAGGAACTGCAGATGCTGGAAATTCGAAGGTACACAAAAAAGCTGGAGAAACTCAGCGGGTGCAGCAGCATCTATGGAGCGAAGGAAAAACCTGCTGACTATCTCCTTCGCTCCATAGATGCTGCTGCACCCGTTGAGTTTCTCCAGCTTTTTTGTGTACATTCTAAATAACCTGCTTTCAGCAAAGCTTCTTCCCAAAATCACAGAGTTTTGTTTTGGAAAAGCCATCTACTCTGTCTCGCGTGGAAGGAAAATGCTGGGGTTTGCACCGGAATTCTCTTGCTCTGATTTCCAAAAAGAATCCGGGAGCAGGCGGCACAGTGGCACAGCGTTTCCACGCGCATCCCAAATGGGTTTGTAGGTTAATTGGCCCTCTGTAAATTGTCCCTAGTGTGTAGGGAATGGATGTGAAAGTGGGATAACATGGAACTAGCGTGAAAGGGTGATCAATGGTCGGCATGGACTCGGTGGGCCGAAAGGCCTGTTTCCATGCTGCATATTTCAATCCATCAATCAAGGTCAGATCGCCACTACACATCCACCTGTTTAGTGTAACATAATGTCACTTCAAATCGTGTACAAAATGATGCGAGGAATAGATGGAGTAAACTCACAAAGTCTCTTGCCCAGAGTTGGGGAATCGAGAACCACAGGACATAGGTTACAGTTGAGGGGAGGCAGATTTAATAGGAACCTGTGGAGTAACCAAAATGTGATGGATGTATGGGACAAGCTGCCAGAGGAAGTAGTTGAGGCAGGAACTATCTCAATGTTTAAAAAATCGTTCGGACAGGTAGATGGATAAGAGGTTTAGAGGGATATAGGCCAAACGCAGGCAGGTGAGACTAGTGTAGATGTGGGCATGTTGATCGGTGTGGGGCAAGTTGGGCCGAAGGGCCTGTTTCCACGCTGTATGACTCTGTGACTAAATCTTCGACCATTGGATTTTTTTCGTTAGGAATTAAGTATCTGGAATTGTGGATATACTTAATCCTTAACAAAGATTAAAAAAAAGTAAAAATGTTGGGCAAAGGTTTTGCTTCAGAGTTGTCTGATCATCTGAAAAATCAAGAGCACCATGAAGTCTAGCCAGCAAGAACAAAAATCTATGAATTAGTAACATGTTGCATCTTTCAATAGATTAAAACTACACCTAAGTACAGTATTTGTAAAAAGCAAGATAGACCTTGAAAGGTTTAATCACTGCTGATTGCAGAGACTTTATTGACCCGATCAATGCAATAACAATAACATCAAGTATTCTTTTGAGTCAAATGCACATATTCCCTCATTAATGCAGCAGCTATAGATTTCTTTTAAATAGTTTCATGCAACATATGAAATCTTAAAATGGAGTGGTGGTGCATTCGACAAGTCGGGAGCACATTGATCTTGATAGAGGGAAGGGTCCCGATCCGAAACATCACCCATCCTTTTACTCCGGAGATGCTGCCTGACCTGCTGACTTACTCCAACACTGTGTGTCTATCTTTGGTATAAACCAGCATCTGCAGTTCTTTGTTTCTCTGTGTTGATCTTGGCCTGACGTTGCCGTGCGGCATTTTGATCGAGTGCGTGGTTGCAGGTTAATAATAACTCCAGTGAACAGCTGGTGTGCAGCAGAACCATAAGCACATGCATCGACAACAGGTTAGTTTTAGTTGTAAGTTTCAAGTCCTCCTTCTCTGAGAATGAATCCAATATTTTTGTACAAGACATTGTTTTGTTCTCTGTAGTTCTTGAGGGTAGATGATTGTATCATGGGTGTTGAACGTAGCTCTATCCACAAACTAGGTTTCAGTCCCCACCTTCCAACCTGCTCAATGTGGATCCTGCTCTTTTTTAGTCTGCACTTTCTCTGCAACCATTGTCCCGTTCTGGTCATTCCCTCTTCTCCCTGCTCTCGTCGGATAAAAGGTACAGAGGCTTGAAAACGGGCAGTACCAGACTCAGGAACAGCTTATTCCTCGCTGTTATCAGGCTTCTCAACAGTCCTTATTCAAGCTATGGTACTGTCTGATTCACCTCTACCCCAGTGAGGTCATTGGACTTTGGCTCTGGAAGTGTGTTACAATGCAGAGCACTATCATCTGCACTCTGTATCTTCCCCTTTGCTCGACCTGTTGTGCTTGAGTTTGAAATGATTATATCTATGTATGGTATTTCTAATATGATTGTATAGCATAGTTTGGAAGAACATTAGGCGGCACAAACAAGCTTTTCACTGTAGCTCGGTACCCGTGACAATAATAGACCGAACCCTAAAACTAAAGTCAATTCCCACCTCCATCGTTTTGCTGCCATTGAGGGAGAGTCATTTTTAAATACAGGCGAGGGGCCGGAAGACTAGAGGGGGGCAAATGTTGTGCCTCTATTCAAGAAGGGCTGCAGGGAAAATGCTGGGAACTATAGGCCAGTGAGCTTAACATCTGTAGTTGGAAAGTTACTGGAGAGTATTCTGAGGGATAGGATATACAGGTATTTAGATGGACAAGGGCTGATTAGTGATAATCAGTGTTTAAGAAGGAACTGCAGATGCTGGAAAATCGAAGGTACACAAAAATGCTGGAGAAACTCAGCGGGTGCAGCAGCATCTATGGTCTGAAGAAGGGTTTCGGCCCGAAACGTTGCCTATTTCCTTCGCTCCATAGATGATGCTGCACCCGCTGAGTTTCTCCAGCATTTTTGTGTACCAGTGATAATAGTAAGATTAAACGAGAACTTACCAGTTTGAAGTTTGATCTGTATTTTATGAGGAGTTACGATGAGGGATTACGTGAAGAACCCGCTCAGTGCGCAGGCGCGGCATACTTCCAAGCAGCGGTGTGGAATCACAGATAGACACAGTTATTTGAAGTAAACATAGTAAAGATAAGGAGACATCAATTTATGAGTTTGATCCATATAATGAGGGTGGGAGCGGAGGGCACGTAATCCCTCATCGTAACTCCTCATAAAATACAGATCAAACTTCAAACTGGTAAGTTCTCGTTTAATCTTACTATTTTACTTCGGAGTCACGTGAGTGACTACGTGAAGACTTCAAAGCTCTGTGATTTCAAACCGTGTAACAGTTCATACTTCACTCGCTGCCGAAGTCATTCGAGGGAGGAAGTATGTTATCGTAATCAACCATGAATCTGTTTGTAAAAACAATAATGGTGTTATTAACAACAACAAGACCAATTGCTCCCCCGGGCTTAAATTATATATTTTTTGCAGATTCTTTTTCTGCAAACGATACAGGTTCTGTCAGTGGTTTGTTATAAAGTTTGGAACGTATACTCCCTAGACCACCCTGCAGTAGCCAGGATGTGGTCCATAGGCTCGTCCATCCTCTTAGTTACTGACGTGGAAGCTGTTCTGGTGGAATAAGATTTTATACACGTTAGTATTTACTCCAGCAACTCCCAGTACCTGCTTGAGCCACTAGAGATAGTTTAGCTCGTCACCCGACCATGAGGTTTCCTGTGGCTGACCCATAAGGCTTTTTCCTCTCCCTCGGTATTCCTTATTGTGTCAATCTCTAAGTGGGTCATGACACATAAAACGTGGTTCAGGTGGGTATGCCCGGAATTTCATGACTGGACCTGATGTTCCTGGTCTGTTCTGTTTGGCCGACCCTTGAATGGGCATGTGACACTATCTGGTGTTATAACCATGTTGTCCCATCGCAGTAGATGGGAGAGCTGGCTCTTTGTGTTGATGTAAGGCCACCAGCATGTCCATCTTCAGGGTAGGCTGTTCCAGGGTGAGTGACCTGGCTGGTGATCATCCCCTAAGGTATGTCAGGATTTCACTGACATCCCAATTTGGGTGTACCTATTTCTGGGGAATGGATTGATATACCTCTCCTGTATCTGATCACCAGTGAGCGGTACCCAAGTTGAGTAGGCTAACAGAACATGTCCTTCATTGTGGTGAAGACCTGCCAGGAGCTCCAGTACAGTTTTTTGTTATAGTTGAATGTGTAATTCCTGTTTTGGAAACAGTGTACCATTTCTTGATGCTCCTCAGGTATGTTCCCTAGGATATGCGACGGAATGCTGTCATCAGGTTGATACTGCTGCTGATCCAAGCACAGCAATGGTCTTCCCAATTCTGCAATTCTTTTAATGACCATGTCGAGGATCACTGGGAACCATGCTTGTGGACTTGGTCCACTGTAATTTGCGTAGTACCCGACTGATGAAGCCGTAGTACCTATTGAAGAGGTAGAAGGAAAGGAAAACATAGAGATTAGGTTCCCCCCACCCCTCAATACGCGGGAATGTCTCCATTGCCGCTGCCTTGAGATTGGTTTCATGTGACGTAAATTAGTACGTGGTGATTTAATTGGATATAAGGAATCGATATCTGGTGTCCATATTGCTTAGTGATTTCAGCAAATATTTTGGTTTAAATGTATGTTTACAGTATTTAGCTCACCTGATAGGTGAGTTACTGATGGTCAAACATGTTTGACGACATACGGTTTCCAATTGTTAATAAATTGTCCCCTAATATCGATGTTCTCCGCCCAAGTGGTTTGGTATATGCCACCACTGATGTTGTTATCTTATAAACGAACATGCAAATTTGGTGGATTACTGAGCAAATGCTTCACTAGAATTAAGTAAGTTAATATATAACATGTTTAAGTCAATTCATATTGGCATTAAGTATTACAAGCTCAGTAACACATCAGGACACATAAGATGTTACTCAAAACAGGTGGAAGTGTACAACCATAATCCTTCCTGCTGATAAATTCCATGATAACACTACAGATTAATCCATTTGCCCCCATATTACAGGTATGGAGATAGTTTTGAACACTAGTATCTCAGCTCATAGGAAAGGTACAAAGTTCAGTAGCTGGTAATGCTGCTATATCCCAATTACTTTGCCACGTAGTTGATTGGTGGTTAATGCACCATGACTGATAGTCTTAATGAATACCAGATAACAACGTTGTGGATGGTCAATGTAAATATCTGGATATATATTTTGTTCACCGTTCCCAGAGGCACTGCAATACTGGGTCGATGCGTGGAGTGGACGGAGCAAGCCCCTATTCCATCTCCCTGTTCCAAAATTCAATTTAATATATGGTCCCTAGATAAGGGACGTATCAGATTATTAAACTGATAAGAACAGATACTACACTTGATCTTAGCCAAAAGGCCGAGAAGCGATGCAGCTAAAGCTGTATCCAAGGATAGTTTGTCGTTAATATATAGACATGCCATGACGGAATGTTTCTAAGTGTCAGGGCTAGTTGATTCTGGATAACTTTGACTTAAATGCCGCAACGCTCATCATGGTTACTCCATCCAGGTAATTGCGGTATATCCGAAACTTATATGAGAAGGTACTGAATAGTGTGCATCTTCAAGGTCGATGTCTACCATAAAGTATCCTTGGATCCATGGTAGTAGTTACAAATCCCATGAATGGGTATACCTGGTGAAATACTCAAGTGGTTTATCAACGATGGTGCGACATTCACCATCGTGGGAGGGTAGACCACTTGGGGTGCTTGCTGAATTGGTGGCAAGATATTAATTCTATTCCCCTTGTATTTATTTTTTGGTATATAACTACCAAGAGTGATAGCTTCCTAACCAGGCGTGATTCATCCACCCCTTGTTAGTACAACCCTTAACCTTTATGTGATGGTAGGAACCATACTTATCTGTCTTCATTGGTGTTTTCTTCGGTTTCTGGTTCCTTGTTCTTGTAGGGACGATGTTTGTTGGGGGGTGGCACATTTTCCCCTGGGGCCTGCTCTGGGCCGTGGCCAAAAATGCTACAGGTTTGGCATGCAGGCCCCGAGCTTTCACCAGTACCATGAGGTAGACGCCCCTGGTGGACACGTAGAGGTACTGCTGTCTGGTTTAGTGTGGTGCTCATTCCAGACTCTGCCCTCTTGTGCCGAATAGTTTGAACACTTTGTCCAGTTTTTTAGGACTGGTTTGGTAAGTGCCAGGTAGCAGGATCTGTGCTTATGAGGTCGGCGTTCTCATAGTCCTGTTAATTTCATAGATTGAGGGCAGGTTTGTGAGTTCATTTCAGAAGTTATGAGGTATACCGTTGAACAGTAGGGTCAGGTGTTTTGCCATACTACCCTGCCCTTCTGGAATGAGCAGGTGGACATGATAGCCGACGTCAGGGTACCAAATGCATTTAAAAAATATTTAGGTTAAACGCGCTGCTCAATGTATCCCCCAATAATGGCGGGCACTTTGAGTAAATGCAATTTAGGGGAGGCGTGATAAAACCAACGCCTCATGGCTACCTGTCTTGGAGAGGTTTTTTTTGGAAAAGACAGGTAGTAAGCTGGCCATCAGTTGAGACTGAAAAGCCATCTCGCTAGTGGTGGAGCCACATAGCGGCCACACCCAGCAGCTCTTCCTGATCCTGTACCTCAAGCATACTCCCGATATTGTTCAGCCAGTGACCCCTCTTCATGACCAGCCCAGCCACTGGTCACCCCAAAGCTAACCACACTAAGGAGGAAGCGATGGGCAGTGCCTAGGCACTGTGGAGGGTATGCCTGAACCCTCCAGCGAGACTGCCCCTCACGTAGCGTGTCTCGCAGGAGCTCCTGCTCCAGGAGCCGCTCCAGCGGCTCAGGCGGCTGTCTCTCTCCCTGCGGGTGGAGAGACGTCCCCTCCGACAAGTCGGAAGCCACCGGCCGGATGCCTCTTTGGATGGCTAGACATCCAGCCCGCAGCTCAGGCACTAGCGGGACTGGCTTCGGCGCGGTGTGGGGATAGCGGAACGCCCGGTTAAATGTTCCTACCGCCTTCTTCTGGAGCTTTTGTGCCTTGTAGTAGCGAGAGCGCCCCTCAAGCAGCGCGTCTCGCAGGCACCTGCTCCGAGAGCCGCTCCAGCGGCTCAGGCGGCTCTCTCTCCCCCCGTGCGGGTGGAGAGACGTCCCGTCCCAAATCGGGAACACCTGCCGGATGCCTCTTCGGGTGGCTATGCATCCAGCCCGCTAGCGGGCTGGGCTCGGCACGGTGTCGGGGAATAGAGGAACACCGGGTCGCTCCTACCGCCTGTTGCTGCCCCCCTTCCCCCCGACGGGAAACGTTCCTCCTCGAACGGGGGACAGTTTTGTTCCAGAGCCTTTTTCTCTGCCTGTAAAACACAAGCTGCCGCGCCTGCGCACTGAGCGGGTTCTTCACGTAGTCACTCACGTGACTCCGAAGTAAAATCAGCATGGTTTTGTGCGTGGGAGGTCGTGTCTCACAAATCTGATTGAGTATTTTGAAGACGTGACCAAATAGGTCGATGGGGGCAGAGCTGTAGATGTTGTGTACATCGACTTCAGCAAAGCATTCAATAAGGTTCCGCATGGTAGGCTGCTGTGGAAGGTTAGATCGCATGGGATCCAAGGAGAGATAGCTGAATGGAGAAAAAATTGGCTTCATGGAAGGAAGTGGAGGGTGATGGTGGAAGGTTGCTTCTCGGACTGGAGGCCGGTGACGAGTGGTGTGACTCAGGGTTCAGTGCTGGCCCAGTTACTGTTTGTCACCTATATCAGTGATTTAGATGAGAACATACAGGGCAAGATTAGCAGTATTGCCGATAATGAAGATGGTTTAGATAAATTGCAGAGAAGGGATATGGGGAGAGGGCAGGAACGGGTTACTGATTATGGATGATCAGCCATGATCACAGTGAATAGCAGTGCTGGTTCGAAGGGCCGGATTGCCTACTCCTACACCTATTGTTGATTGTGTATAGTTCCCCCCATTTCAGGGCACCATAATGTTTGGGATACAGCAATAAATGAAAGAAGTCATGTTAATATTTTGTTGCAAATCCTTTGCATGCAATGACTGCCTGAAGTCTGCAATTCACGGTCATCACCAGTTGCTGGGTGTCTTCTCTGGTGATGCTCTGCCAGGTCTGTATTGCAGCCATCTTTAGCTTATGCTTGTTTTGGGGGCTACTTCCCTTCAGTTTTCTCTTCAGCATATAAAAGTCATGCTCAATTGGGTTCAGATCGGGTGATTGACTTGGCCACTCAAGAATTGACAATTTTTTAGCTTTGAAAAACTCCTTTGTTGCTTCAGCAGTATGTTTGGGATTATTGTCTTGCTGTAGAATGAACTGCCGGCCAATAAGTTTTGAGGCATTTATTTGAACTTGAGCAGATAGGATGTCTCTATACACTTCAGAATTCATTATGTTACTACCATTAGCAGTTGTATCATCAATGAAGATAAGTGAGCCAGTACCTTCAGCAGCCATACATGCCCAGGCCATAACACCCCCACCACCGTGTTTCACAGATGTGGTATGCTTTGGATCTTGGGCAGTTCCTTCTCTCCTCCATACTTTGCTCTTGCCATCACTCTGATATAAGTTAATCTTCGTCTCATCTGTCCAGAAGACCTTTTTCCAGAACAGTGGTTGCTCTTTCAAGTACTTCTTGGCAAACTGTAACCTGGCCATCATATTTTTGCGGCTAACCAGTGGTTTGCATCTTGCAGTGTAGCCTCTGTATTTCTGTTCATGAAGTCTTCTGTGGACAGTGGTCATTGACAAATCCACACTTGATTCCTGGAGTGTTTCTGATCTGTCAGACAGGTGTTTAAAGATTTTTCTTTATTATAGAGAGTATGCTTCTGTCATCAGCTGTGGAGGTCTTCCTTGGCCTGCCAGTCCCTTTGCGATTAGTAAGCTCACCAGTGCTCTCTTTCTTCTTAATGATGTTCCAAACATTTGATTTTGGTAAGCTTAAGGTTTGGTAAGCCTAAGGTTCCAACGGTGATGGAAAGACTGGAGGAAAGATTAGGTGCTGAGAGCTCTCTTATACCTGCATTAAGGAAGCATTTAAACACACCTGAGCAATTACAAACACCTGTGAAGACATGTGTCCCAAACATTATGGTGCCCTGAAATGGGGGACTATGTATAAACACAGCAGCGCAAGCAAGAAGCCAACCGTAGTTTTTCAAAGTTTTTTCAGATTTTTGAACATTTTTATTAATAACGAGAAATAAAGCATGAATGTTACAGATAAGGCGATTTGGGGGTAAATCTCTCCCGGAATATGTAAAAATGTTACCGTTAGCGCATCGTTTTTTCGAGTAGATGTGATTATACACAAACAAACACACACATGAACAAACACACACACATCCAAGATCAGACTTTTAATAGTTACTAGACCAAGGGGGCCGGGTCCCGTCCCCTCATCGCGCGGTTGCGGGGGGTGGGGGGTGGGGGGGTGGGGGGGGGTGGCCTGTGGCATCACACACACACTAACCACCCCCGCACACAAACTAACCACCCCCCACACACACACTAACCATCCCCCTTGATATTATATTAATATTATTCATTCGCTCCTTTTACCCCATCCCCGCCCTATCCGCTCATGCATAGCCCCAACTCGCAGGCGCAGCTAGAGAGAGAGGGAGAGAGGGCAGGGGCAGAGAGAGGGCAGGGGCAGTGGAAGGGGCAGAGGGAGGGCAGGGGCAGAGTGAGGGGAGGGGCAGAAGGAGGGCAGGGGCAGAGGGGTCGGGGGGGGGGGCAGAGAGGGAGCGGGAGAGGGGCAGAGAGGGAGCGGGGACAGAGATGTAGGGGCATAGAGTTTGAGGGGTGGGGGGGGGGGCGTGCGGCGTCGCAGGGGATGACTGGTTCCCGAACGCAATACTCCCTCACTCCAGCTCCAGCTCCGGGCTCCAGCTGCAGCTCCAGCTCCGGGCTCCAGCTGCAGCTCCAGCTCCAGCTCCAGCTCCAGCTGCAGGCTCCAGGCGCAGAGCGAGGCCCGGCGAGAGAGTCTTCAGCTATGATCTTTGGCCTTCAGTCCACGGCCCGACTTGCTCGTTCTTTGTGCGTCGCTTTTGAATAACGGGGGGGAGGAGGGAGAGGTGGGGGGGGGACGTCACTCGCTGCGCGTGGAACACAGCGCAGCAGGCCGCGCAGAGCAGACCCATTGTGATGTCATCAACGAGAACATCTCGTTTATTTTCAAAGTTATTTCAGGCGTGAACATTTTCATAAATAACTCGAGAAATTAAGCTTGAAATTTTTAGATAAGGCAATTTCTGAGTCCACGGGATAAATCTCTACCGGAATATGTAAAAATGTTACCGTTCCTGCGTCGATTTTTCGCGAAGATGTGAGTACACACAAATACACACAGACACATCCAAGATCAGAGTTTTATAGTTATAAGGATATGATATGATTATAGTATGTGCCTCTATATACTACCTGCTCTGGCAGCTCATTCTATATACCCACCAACCCCTGCGTGAAAGTAAATGTGGAATAGTAAGGGGCTGAGTGTACACCATTGCAGGGCAGAGTGTTGAGAATTATCGTGGAGGATGCTTGTAAATTAGTTTAGATTAGTTTATTTTGATTTAGTTTAGTTTGGTTTAGAGATACAGCGTAGAAACAGGCCCTGCGGCCCACCGGGTCCGCGCCGACCAAAGATCACCCCATACACTAGTTCTATTCCACACATTAGGGACAATTTTTCAGAAACCAATTAGCCTACAAATCTGCACATCTATTGGAGTGTTGGAGGAAACCGGAGCACCCGGATGAATTCCCATGTGGTCAGAAGGAGAACATGCAAATTTGATACAGAAAGCAGCCGTAGTCAGGATCAAACCCGGATATCTGATGCTGCAAGGCAGCATTTCTACCACTGCGCAATGTTGGTGGAAGATTAAAACCGACATTAAGTTTACTGTTCTGCTTAGTGAGAATCCTTCTGCGTTCTGGCCCAGAAAGGCTGATTGCGTATTATTTGTTTGTGGTTGTAAGGAAGGCAACATTTACCAGCCCTGAGGACGTGAAGTCCCAACCACATAGTGTGTAACTGGAGTTAGATGCAGGCCAGACTGGCTTGCGGATAGTAGGTTGTTTTGCTGTTGAATATTTGTGATCAGGCAGCTTTTATTGCCTTGTTGATTTCTTTGGTGCCAGGCCGCAAGTTTACCAGGGTCATTAATTTCACTTTTACAGTCCGTCCTGCTGGGAATTGAACTCCTAACTCCTGGTGTCTCGTCCATTGTCATATTGGCATGCCCACTGTATCCCTTCACCTCACAGGGGCAATGAAGGATCAGTCCTGTCAACCTTAACGTAAGCTCTAGTTTACACCAGGTCACACAGAACAGCGTATTAGCAACTCGTCAACAATGTGCAGTGCTTTCAGCGTAAAATGGGTCGATGCACTTAAATAACCTTTTGTTCAACTGCAGATTTGGAATAAAAGAATCAAACCAGGTTGGAATATTATCTGTGTTCAAAAGGGAACTGCAGATGCTGGAATAGCGAAGGTACACAAAATTGCTGGGGAAACTCAGCGGGTGCAGCAGCATCTATGGAGCGAAGGAAATAGGCGACGTTTCGGGCCGAAACCCTTCTTGTTGTGTATCACCGAGGCATTCTTAATCTTTGTGCAGAAAGGGACTGCACAAAGTGCTGGAGTAGCTCAGCGGGTCAAGCAGCGTTTCAGGTGAAAAAGGATGGGAGATGTATTGGGTCGGGAATGTAGGTGAAGGTGTGGGGGGGGGAAGGAGGAGAACTGGAGGTAAGAAAAGGCCTGAACAAAGCAGGACTGGCAACAGATGATCAAGAAAGGGTGGAGTCAATAATGGCCCATTGGTTGCTGGGGGAATAGATGATAATGAGAGGGATACAAGGATGCGAACAGTGGAACTAGTAGGATAACTTGAATGTAAAGGTTACTTGAAATTAGAGAGATCATTATTCATAAAACTGGGCTGTAAGCTGCCCAAGCAAAATATGACCTGCTGTTCCTCCAATTTGCGCTGGGCCTCACTCTGAAAGTGCAGGACGCCCAGTACAGAAAGGTCAATATGGGAATGGGAAGGGGAGTTAAAATGTTTGACAACCGAGAGATTGCGTAGGCTCAGGTGGACTGAGCATAAGTGTTCAGTGAAATGATGGCCCAGTCTGCGCTTGGTCTCGACGATATATAGGAGTATTCTGAATCTTGCTGGATTCTAATGTTCTATGATAAAACTGTATTAAAAAAAAAAGGACGACACAGTGGCATAGCAGGTAGAGCTGCTGCCTCACAGCGCGAGAGACCCAGGTTCAATCCTGACCGCAGGTAAAGTTGCTGACTATATTGAAGGTAGACAAAAATGCTGGAAAAACTCAGCGGGTGAGGCAGCATCTACGGAGAGAAGGAATAGGCGACGTTTCAGGTCGAGACCCTTCTTTAGACTGATGTCGGGGGGGGGGGGGTGGGGGCGGCGGGGGGGGGGGAAGGAAGAGATGGAGACAGTAAGCTTGTGGGAAAGCTGGGAAGGGGAGGGGAGTGAAGGAGAAATTGGGGAAGTCAATGTTCATACCGCTGGGGTGTAAACTACCCAAGCGAAATATGAGGTGCTGCTCCTCCAATTTGCGGTGGGCCCAGGACGGAAAGGTCGGATTCGGAATGGGAGGGGGAGTTGAAGTGCTGAGCCACCGGGAAATCAGGTTGGTTATTGCTTACTGAGAGGAGGTGTTGGGCGAAGCGATCGCCAAGCCTGCGTTGAATGACACACAAACACCTATATTGAATGATGTTGTTTGTAAGCTCCATCTTTGCTCCTGAATAATGATGGCACTGCAGGATATAGAAACAGGTGGGGGAATCAAGAAGCAGTGGACATAGGTTTATGGAAAGAGGCGAAAGGTTTATTCGGAAAGGGCAAAAAGTGCTGGAATAAATCAGCAGGTCAGGCAGTATCTCTGGAGATTGGTGACGTTTTGGGATTCTTAAGAAGGGTTTCAACCTGAAAAGTCACCTATCCATGTTCTCCAGAGATGATGCCTGACCTGCTGAGTTACACCAACACTTTGTATCCTTTTGTGTATTAACCAGTACCTGCAGTTCTTTGTTTCTAAGATTTAATAGGAACCTGAGTGAACCTTTTTCACTCAGGGTGGTGGGTGTATGGAACAAGCTGCCAGAGGAGGTAGTTGAGCCAGGTGCTATAACAGCATTTAAAAGACACATGGACAGGTACAGGGATAGGAAAGGGTTAGAGGGATAAGTGCCAAATGCGGGAACATGGGACTGGCTTAGATGGGACATTGTGGTTGGCATGGAAGAACTGGTCTAAAGATTGTTTCTGTGCTGTATGCAGGTATCATAACATTTAACAGGTACGATTACAACATTGCCTCTCATAACTTTTAAGAAACATTTAGACAGGTACATGGATAGGATAGGTTTAGAGGGATATGGGCCAAGCCTAGGCAGGTGGAACTAGTGTACATGGGCACGTTGATTGGCAAGTTGAGCTGAAGGGCCTGTTTCCACACTGTGTGACTCTGTGTATTATAAAGCATTCAATTGTCTGCAGTCTAATTTGGTGTCTCCAAGCAGAGTGGTCGCATTTCATCCGTTAGTTAATTGCAGCTTCATGTTTCACCTGATGGAGTTACCTTTAACAGACACAAAAAGCTGGAGTAGCTCAGCAGGACACGCAGCATCTCTGGAGAGAGGTTACCTTTATACGTTTCATGGGCTGCTGCAGATAAGCCAAAGTAAATGTTGTGCTGGAACCTTGGTGGAATGTGGGAGAGGGCAGGTGACACCTATTTCTAAATCTGCTATGGGTGGTGGAAAATTTGGGTTCTTCGATGGAAAACCTAGCCTGGCCAGCCGTCAGCTCCTCTGTCTGGGAGTGTTTGGCCAACTGAGGTTTCAGCAGATGCTTGAGATTTCTTTGACGAGCAGAAAATCTTCATGTTTTGGTGCAATTAACCTTTTTGATGCCACATCTGTTGAAAGGCGATTGAAACGTCTGCAGATTTAGCTTAGTTTAATATAGTTTATTTTATTGTCACTTATATACTGAGGTTCAGTGAAAAGCTTTTTATTGCGTGCTATCCAGTCAGCGGAAAAAATACATACAATTACAATTGAGCCTTCTCTATCCATGTCAATACTCTACCCCCAATACCCTGTGCTCTAATTTTGCCCACAAATCTCCTGTGGGACCTTATCAAAGGCTTTCTGAAAGTCTAGATACACTACATCCACTGGCTCTCGTTCATCCATTTTACTTGTCACATCTTCAAAAACTTCCAGAAGATTAGTCAAGCATGATTTCCCCTTCATAAATCCATGCTGACTTGGACCAATCCTTTTACTGCTATCCAAATGCACCGTTATTGCTTCTTTAATAACTGACTCCAGCAACTTCCCCACCACCGATTTCAGGCTAACTGTTCTATAATTCCGTTTTCTCTCTCCCTCCTTTCTTAAAAATTGGGATAACATTAGCTACCCTTCAATCCACAGTAACTGATCCTGAATCTATAGAACATTGGAAAATGATCACCAATGCCTCCACGATTTCTCGAGCCACCTCCTTGAATACCCTGAGATGCAGACCATGAGGCCCTGGGGATTAATCAGCCTTCAGTCCCATCAGTCTATTTCTCGCCTAATGCAAATTTCCTTCAGTTCTTCTGTCTCCCTAGATCCTCTGTCCTCTAGTACATCTGGGAGATTGTTTGTGTCTTCCTTAGTGAAGACAGAACCAAAGTACCTGTTCAACTCTTCTGCCATTTCCTTGTTCCCCATAATAATTTCACCTGTTTCTGCCTTCAAGGGACCCACATTTGTCTTTATTAATCTTTTTCTCTTAACATATCTAAATAAGTTTTTTCTATCCTTCTTTATATTCTTGGCCAGCTTACCTTCTTACTTCATCTTTTCATCCCGTATTGCCCTTTTTGTTACCTTCTGTTGTCCTTTGAAAGTTTCCCAATCCTCTGGCTTCCCGCTACTCTTTGCTATGTTATACACCTTTTCTTTTAGTGTTATTCCATCCCTAACTTCCCTTGTCAGCCACGGTTGCCTCTTACTCCCCTTAGAATCTTTCTTCCTCTTTGGAATGAAATGACCCTGCATCTTCTGGATTATGCCCGGAAATTCCTGCCATTGCTGTTCCACCGTCATTCCTGCTAGGATCCTTTTCCAGTCGACCTTGACCAGCTCCGCTCTCATGCCTTCATAATCCCCTTTGTTCAACTGCAAAACTGACACTTCTGATTTAACCCTCTCCCTCTCAAATTGCAGATTAAAGCTTATCATATTAGTTCCCAACTATGCTGTAATGCATCACGTGATGGTCTGAAACTGGACGGAATTTCAATGTATGTGTTGGAAGGAACTGCAGATGCTGGTTCACCTCAACGATAGACACAAAATGCTGGAGTAACTCAGCGGGTCAGGCAGCATCTCTGGAGAAAAGGATAGGTGACGTTTCGGCTCAAGACCCTTCTTCAGAATTGCAATGTACCTCCATTCAATTATCGCAATTATATTTGCAGCAGGGATGCATTTTCAGCAGGTAATGATAGAACGTGCGTGGGCTTCTGCATGAACCTGTTGGCTTGCAATGTATTTTCTGCTCAGCTAATTTCTAAAATAAGGAAGGAATGACACTCAAAGGTCTTCACTTCCTGTTGCCCCAACCCTCCCCCCACCCATATCATCTGACAAATTTGATTTCTGCTGGAAACCCGCCAGTAATATTATGCATGAATTGCTTCTTACAATGGGAACTGCTCCTGTGAATATAATTAAAATGAGTGTAATGACACTTAACACAGTCGGCAGAACAACAAAACTCTTTAAATAAAAGGGATTGCAGATCATGTTAATGTTTTCAGTGGAAAGTTGGCAGCTGTTCAAGACACTGAGTTTTTAGTAAGGGGGATGTTTCCAACTGTGTGTAGGATAGTGTTAGTGTGCGGGGATCGATGGACAGCCTCGACTCGGTGGGTTAAAGAGCCTGTTTCTGCGCTGCATCTCTAAACTAAACTAAAAGAGGTGAAACTGCGGTGAAATGCTGTCTGCCTTGGTCCACTGAGGGTACAGATGGGACTTTGTTTGTACAGCAATAATCCGTTTGTCCAGTCCAAAAACAAAACGGGCTATATTGCGTTTGTCCCACACCCCTCTAAACCTGACCTATCCACTTACCATGTCTACATGTTACTCAAAAATGTTGCAATACCACCTACCTCAACTACCTCCTCTGGTAGCTCGTTCCATTCACCTACCACCCTTTATGTGGAAAATCACCTCTTTAACCATCCCTTGTAAAACCACCTCTTATAAATACACCTTTGTAATGTAAAGTATGGCTGTGTATTCTCTGTTACATGAATTTGCTTGGTTTCACCAGCTTTGTAACACCACTGAGGCTTCTGTGGCTTCTCTGCACATTTTCTTACATCCAGGGTCTATTTTGGTCCCATTAGTTCCTCTTCATCTGCAGAAGTTGCAGGATTGTGACTCCTTTTTAGCGCTATTGCATCTGTAGCTATAGGGTCGGGGGGATTGTGTCTGTGGAACTCCAGACAGGAACTATTTTCCCTTGTGTTTTTTTCCATCATGGTTTGCATATGTATAAGACCATGAGAGAAATAGATCGGGTAAATGCACAGAGTATTTTACCCAAAGTAGGGGAATTGAGCACCAGAAGACATAGTATTAGGGTGAGGGTGATAGAAAGATTTAATAGGAACCTAAGCAGCAACTTTGTTACACAAAGGGCAGTGAGTGTATGGAACGAGCTGCCGGAGCAGATAGTTGGGGCAGGTACTATCGCAATATTTGAGAAATATCATGAGAGAAATAGGTCGGGTAAATGCACTGTATTTTACCCCAAGTAGGGGAATTGAGAACCAGACGACATCGTTTTATGGTGAGTTGGGGGAAGATATATTAGGAACCTGAGGGGAACTTTTTTACAGAAAGGGTGGGTGTATGAAACAAGCTGCCGGAGGAGGTAGTTGATGCAGTTACTATCACAATGTTTCAAAAACACTTGGACAGGTACATGGATAGGATTGGTTTAGAGGGTCGTGGACCAAGCGTGGGCAGGTGGGACTAGTGTAGATGGGATATGTTGGTCGGCGTGGGCAAGTTTGGCTGAAGGGCATGTTTCCCCACTGTATGACTCCAGGGCTCTATTCTGATGGAGCCAGTACCACAGAAAGGTGCTATGTTCCACAGTGTAACTGTATGTTTATCACAGCCCCCACTAACACCATCAGGAGCTCAGGCAATGATTTGGGGCAGCACAATAGTGCTAACCTCTGTAACTATCAACTTTTATGGACTGTGTCTTTGCTTGCACTACGAACTTTGTGGGGTCTTTTGCACTTGTATTACAGTTGTCAATTATTTGAATTTTATTAAGAAATATTCTATATTTTCTGTAGGCTGTTGCATTGACAGGCCTGTTAAGCCGCTGCAAATATGAATGTCATTGTTCTGTTGTTTGTACATATGATAATTACACATGCTTGATGCTTAATGGAGGCACAATGGCACAGTGGTAGAGATATCAGCAAAATTAGCATCACCTTGTTAGCCAGAAGATTGGTTGCGCCTATGTTTTGTTTCCAGCCAATCTTCTGTCCGCACGTAAGTTTTAGCCCCCACATTATTATCTTCTTCTTTATCTGTTCCCCATATCTATTTCTTTATATAAGAGTCGTAGTGACACACAGGGCGGCACAGTGGTGCAGCGGTAGAGTTGCTGACTTACCGCGCCAGAGACCCGGGTTCGATCCTGACTACGGGTGCTGTCTGTACAGAGGTTTGTACCTTCTCCCCTGGGCTTTCTCCGGGTGCTCCGGTTTCTTCCCACACTACAAAAACGTACAGATTTGTAGGTTAATTGGCTTGGTAAAATTGGAAATTATCCCAGATGTGTGTAGGATTGTGTTAGTCCAGATTCAGATTCAGATTCAATTTTAATTGTCATTGTCAGTGTACAGTACAGAGACAACGAAATGCATTAGACAACGAAATGCATTGTGCGGGGATCGCTGGTCGGCTTGGACTCGGTGAGCCGATGGGCCTGTTTCAGCATTGTATCTCTAAACATAACTAAACTAAACTCACCTGAGCATGAGTGAACCGGACCGGTTGCTATAACAATTTTCATGGATTTGTATTTAAAGTTACTTGTACTAATTTTTTGAAATTCCAGATTTGTTTAATTACTTGAATTTAAGATCCCTTCCTGCTGTTGTCTTGGATTCAAACTCATCTGGTTGTCATCTTTTAAAATTCCATCTGTTCCAGAATGCTTCCTGTCGATCTGAATGAGGTGTATAAGATCCTGAGTGGATATATAGTGTAGATGCAGAGGATCTGGGGTGACGGAGGAACTGAAGGAAGTCCACATTAGGCAGGAAATGGTGTTGGATAGACTGATGGGACTGGAGGCTGATAAATCCCCAGGGCCTGATGGTCTGCATCCCAGGGTACTTAAGGAAGTGGCTCTAGAAATCGTGGATGCATTGGTGATAATTTTCCAATGTTCTATGGACTCAGGATCAGTTCCTGTGGATTGGAGGGTAGCTAATGTTATCCCACTTTTTAAGAAAGGTGGGAGAGAGAAAACAGGGAATTATAGACCATTTAGCCTGACATCGGTGGTGGGGAGGATGCTGGAGTCAATTATAAAAGATGAAATAGCCGCACATTTGGATAGCAGTAACAGGATCGGTCCGAATCAGCATGAATTTACGAAGGGGAAATCACACTTGACTAATGTGGATTTCCTTCAGTTCCTCCGTCACCCCAGATCCTCTGGCCACTACTATATCAGGAATATTGTGTGCAATTTTGGTCCCCTAATTTGAGGAAGTACATTCTTGCTCTTGAGGGAGTGCAGCGTAGGTTTACCAGGTTAATTCCCGGGATGGCGGGACTGTCATATGCTGAGAGAATGGAGCGGCTAGGCTTGTACACTCTGGAGTTTAGAAGGATGAGAGGAGATCTCATTAAAACATATAACATTGTTAAGGGTTTGGACGCGCTAGAGGCAGGAAACATGTTCCCGATGTTGGCGGAGTCCAGAACCAGGGGCCACAGTTTAAGAATAAGGAGTAAGCCATTTAGAACGGAGACGAGGAAACACTTTTTCTCACAGAGGGTTGAGAGTCTGTGGAATTCTCTGCCTCAGAGGGCGGTGGAGGCCGGTCCTGTGGATGCTTTCAAGAGAGAGCTAGATAGGGTTTTTAAAAATAGCGGAGTCAGGGGATATGAGGAGAAGGCAGGAATGGGGTACTGATTGGGGATGATCAGCCATGATCACATTGAATGGCGGTGCTGGCTCGAAGGGCCGAATGGCCTACTCCTGCACCTATTGTCTGTTGTCTATTGTCTATTAGAGTAGGGGAATCAAGAACCAGAGGACATAGGGTGAAGGGGAGAGAGGCGATACAACCCTGAGTGGCAACCTTTTTACTCAGTGTGGACTGTGCATACTGTCAGAAGACATAGTTGAGGCAGATACTAGAACAGCATGTAAATCTTTCCCCCCTCACCTTAAATCTATGTCCTTGAGCTCTCGATTCCCCTACTTTGAGTAAAATAATGTACATTCACCATATCTATTCCTCTCATGATCTTGTACACTTCTAAAAGATCACCCCTCAGCCTCCTGCGCTCCAAGGAATAAAGTCCTCACCTCTCCCTATAGCTCAGGCCCTCGATTCCTGGCCACATCCTGGTTCATCTCTTTCTGCACCCACCCGTTCCAGTTAGTTCTCCAGTGATGCTGCCTGACCCGTTGAGTTCCTCCGACACTTTGTGTCCTTTATCAGCAGAGGTCATTCTGCTGCCACCCTCTTAATTGGCATCAATTATCGTGTGTGCGTTTTTGTTAAATCGAACACACATTCCAGGGTGCGGTTTCTTTTCACAGATTTTCTTTTCTCACTCTCTGCGATCCGAGACAGATCACGGAGAGGTCAGGTGTTGCGTGTTTCAAACTCCTTTCATGCAACAGTTCATTCCAATTTGTCCCCTTAATTGTGAGTCGGTGTCGGGAGGCTGGGTGTCTGGAGAAGTCTGCGCGGCCATCCCCATTCACCGCGCTCTGGTGTTAATTGCATCTCCATTCTTGCACTAATGAGTGAGCCAAGGCGGAAAGGAAGCTCCAGTCAGTCCCCTTCACTTAATCTTCATCAGCCCTCAACACCGAGGCCCCTTGATTGATCTGCTTTGTGAAACGGCCGGACTGTGAGAAAATGTCAGGCTTTTGTTAATCCAGTTGTCTATCCAAGTGTGGAATTGTTGTTGGAGGCTTATCCATATCGATGGATGATATGCTGCTCTGTGTGGGTTATTGCCACGTGTGCCGGGGTACAGTGGAAAGCTGTTTTTGTTGCCTGCTATCCAGTCGGTGGAAAGACAATGCATGGTTACAATCGAGCCATCCACAGTGTACAGATACAGGATAAAGGGAATAACGTTTAGTTCCCATTAAATCTTTTGGGCCAGTACTCTTCTCCAGACCAAAGATAGAAACAAAATGCTGGAGTAACTCAGCGGGACAGGCAGCATCTCTGGGGAGAAGAAATGGGCGACGTTTTGTGTCAAGATCTTTCTTCAGACTGATGACATTTCGGGTCAAGACACTTCTTCAGACTGATGATGTTTCAGGTCGAGACCCTTCTTCACACTGATGACGTTTCAGGTCGAGACCCTTCTTCAGACTGATGACGTTTCAGGTCGAGACCCTTCTTCACACTGATGATGTTTCAGGTCGAGACCCTTCTTCACACTGATGATGTTTCAGGTCGAGACCCTTCTTCAGACTGATGATGTTTCAGGTCGAGACCCTTCTTCAGACTGATGATGTTTCAGGTCGAGACCCTTCTTCAGACTGATGATGTTTCAGGTCGAGACCCTTCTTCAGACTGATGATGTTTCAGGTCGAGACCCTTCTTCAGACTGATGATGTTTCAGGTCGAGACCCTTCTTCAGACCAATAGTCTGAATCAGAAGAAGGGTCTTGACCCACAACGTTATCTGTCCACGTTCTCCAGAGATGCTGCCTGACCCGCTGATTTACTCCAGCGCTTTTTTTTATAAACTAGCATCTGCAGTTCCTTGCATCTGCACAGAAGCCTCACACGAGAGGCAGATGGAGCGTACCATCTCACAAACGGCCCACCTCCTTCCCCATCACTGCGGGGGTCTATGTTTCCCACATTAGCTTCGTCACTCACTGAGAACCGACAGAACTGAAGTGTAACCGAGGCCACCTTGCTCCTGAGGGACTAACTAAGAAGAAGCTGGATCCAGATGATGAAACTTGAGGCATGGCAATGGGTTACAAGACAGTAATTAAATTGAGTGGTCCTGATAATATCATAAACCACAGACAAGTAGCACCAGTGGTTCATGTCTGTCACCAGAAACCCACGATTCAATTACTGCCTGAAGCTTGCTGGCATCCTCCACAACACACGATTCACAATATATTTACAGTGAGTTTTGGTTTTAGAGATGCAGCGTGGAAACAGGCCCTTCGGCCCACCGAGTCTGTGCCAACCAACCAGCGATCATCCGTACATTAGTTCTCTCCTCCACAGCGATCATCCCGTATGCTGGCACTATCCTACACACTAGGGACAATTTACAATTTACAGAAGCTAATTAACCTACAAATCTGCACATCTTTGGAATGTGGGAGCACCTGGAGAAAATCCATACGGTTACAGGGAGAACGTACAAACTCTGTACGGACAGCCCCCGTAGTCAGGATCGATCTTGGGTCTCTGGCGCTATAAGGCAGCAAATCTACCGCTGTGCCACCATGCCGCCTGAATTGTTCACATTAATCTCTTGCAGTAATTCTTTGCTCCGTCTATTTCTCTTGGCCATGGAATATTAATGCGTAGGAAGGAACTGCAGATTCTGGTTTGTGGGATTTGGGCAGTAAAGGCGTTTCATGTTACTGTTATTGTGACATACTTTTATTTAATAATAAAACAGACTTATTTAATATTTGAATTTAAATTTCATCTGCTGCTGTGCTATGGTGAACTCCCATCACGAGAACAATGAATGGTAGAGTTGCTGCCTTACAGTGCCAGAGACCTGGGTTTGATCCTCACCACTGGTGCTGTCTGAACGGAGTTTGTACGTTCTCCCCGAGACCGCGTTGGTTTTATCCGACACGGGTCCTCCGGTTTCCTCCCACATTCCAAGGCGTACAGGTTTGTAGGTTAACGGGCTTTAGTAAAGATTGTAAATTGTCCCTAGTGCGTAGGATAGTATTAGTGGTATCACTGGTTGATGCGGACTTGGTGGGTTGAAGGGCTGAAGGGCCTGTATCCGTGCTGAATCTCTAAAATCCTGCAAAAATAAATAAAAATCAATTGTCCGGAAATGTGGCCACAAGTCCAGTAACTTAACCACACTGCCACTGTACCTCTGACCCCCCTCGCAGCAGCTGGGAGCTTTAATTGCTAGTCATTATATGGGTAGACAAATAAGGTCCCATGGAAGTACTTTCACAACAGTGGGCTGTTGTAAAATTCCATCTGGTTCACTCACGAAAGGAAATCTGCTATTCTTGCCCAATCCCCCGACCCACCAATGCAGTTCACTAAAAAATAATCTAAGAAACAGCATTCCAAGATGTGCAATAATGTAGGAACTCTCACTCGATTTGAACACGTTAACAAAATATTTATGTGTAGGAAAGTACTGCGGATAGATGGATAGGAAAGGTTTAGAGGGATATGGAACAAACATGGGCAGGTGGGACTATCTCTGATGGGGCATCTTGGTAACCATGGATGAGTTGGGCCGAAAGGCCTGTTTCCATGCTGTATGACTCTATGGCTATGACCATGACGAAAAGAAAACCTGAATACTGTTTGGTGTAATGGAAGAAATGTTGGAGTAGAGATTTAAAAGAGTGGAGAGATTATAATGCGTGATTGCAAATCCACTTCTGTGTCCAGCGCACAGAGTCGCTGGGTTGGGCGCCATCTTGGATCAGTCCACGTTTTGTTGTCTACAAGAACAAAATACTGATTTTACACTCCTGGAAAAAGAATGGCGTGTTGTACAGCCTTTTTCACCATCGCAGGACACTCCAGAGCACTTTACCACCTTTGAAACTTTTTATGTTGTTGCCATTGTTATAGTCCAGGGAATGTAGCAGCCAATTAATGCACAGTAGGTTCCCATGGGACTAGATGTGACAATGACCAGATACGCTTTAATGCACTGGTTACTGCATCATGGAGTTGTACAGCTCAGAAATGGGTCCTTCAACCCATCAGATCCATGCTGACCTTTTTGTCCATCTAAATTCGGGAGGCACAGTGGCGCAGTGGTAGAGTTGCTGCCTCACAGCGCCAGAGACCTGAGTTCGATCCTGTCTGTATGGAGTTTGTATGTTCTCCCTGCGATCGCATGGATTTTCTCCGGATGCTGCAGTTCCCTGTCGCACTCCAAAGACATGCAGAAGTGTCGGGTGGTTGGCTTCTGTAAATTGCCCCCGACTGTGTAGGGAGTGGATGAGAATGTGGGACAACATAGAACTGTTGTGAACGGTTGATCGATGGCCGGCGTGGACTCAGTGGGCCAAAGGGCCTGGTTTCCCACTGTATCTCCAAACTAATAAACCTTGAAACAATGGCCTCTTGTTTTTGACACCCCAACCATTGGGGAAAGAATCTGGCGATCCTCCGACCTACGCCTCTTATCATTTTATATACCTCTACTAATTTTCCCCACCTTGGCTTTAGGGACAACAAACCTACACTGCCCAATCTCTCCCCACAACTAGGAAGTGCTCCAACCATCCAGGCATTATCTTGGTGAAACTCCTCATCACTCTAGAGCAACCACTTCTTCCTTCTAAAAGTTGAATCATTTATTTTCACATGTAGCAAGTTAGATTGAAAAGGATTTGTTGCATGCTAACCAGACAATGGAAAGACTATACATGATTGCAGTCGAGCCATCTATGGTGTACAGATACATGAACGATACATGAAAGGCAATAACGTTGAGTGCAAGATCCAGTAAAGTCCGATTAAAGATAGTCCAAGGATCTCCAATAGTGATGCCGCATAGTGAGCCCTTCGGCCCACTAATTCCACGGTGACCATCGATCGCCTGTTCACACTAGTTCTCTGTTATCCAACTTTCCTAGGCACGTCCTACACACCAGGCGCAATTTTAACAAGGCCAATTAACCTACAAACCTGCACGTCTTTGGGATGTGGGAGGAAACCAGAGTGCATGGAGGAAACTCCACGCGGTCGTTGAGGAGAACATCAAACTCCACACAGACAGCACCTGAGGTCAGGATCGAACCCGGGTTTCTGACGCCATGAGGCAGCAGCTCTACCAGCCACAGGGTGACCAGAAATGCGCACTGGAATTTAGTGAACCAAATTGTCCAGAACACAGGACTCACTTCTGTTCTGAAGGGGTCTCGTGGGTTCATTTACATCCACTCAAGAGAGAACTCACAGCGCCAGAGATCCAGGTTCGATCCTGATCAAGGGAGCTCTCTGTGCAAAGTTTGCACATTCTCCCAGTGGGTTTTCTTCGGGTTCTCCGGTTTCCTCCCACATCCCAAAGATATGCAAATTTATAGGTTAATGGGCATCTGTAAAATTCCCCCTAGTGAGTATGATACAAAACTGGGATAACATGGAACTAATGTTGTACAGGGTCTTGGTGAGACCACACCTGGAGTATTGAGCACAGTTTTGGTCTCCTAATCTGAGGAAAGACATTCTTGCCATAGAGGGAGTACAGAGAAGGTTCTCCAGACTGATTCCTGGGATGTCAGGACTTTCATATGAAGAAAGACTGGATGGACTCGGCTTGTACTCACTAGAATGCAGGAAGATTGTTCCCGATGTTGGGGAAGTCCAGAACAAGGGGTCACAGTTTAAGGATAAAGGGGAAATCTTTTAGAACTGAGATGAGAAAAACATTTTTTACACAGAGTGGCGAATCTCTGGAATTTTCTGCCACAGAATGTAGTTGAGGCCAGTTCATTGGCTATATTTAAGAGAGAGTTAGATGTGGTCTTTGTGGTAAAGGGATCAGGGGGTACGGAGAGAAGGCTGGTGCAGGATACTGAGTTGGATGATCAGCCATGATCATATTGAATGGCGGTGCAGGCTCGAAGGGCCGAATGGCCTACTCCTGCAATTATTTTCTATGTTTCTATGTCTAATGTACGGTGATCATTTGTTGGCGTGGACTCGGTGGTCCGAAGGGCCTATTCCCACAGTATTATCTCTTAACTAAACTAAACTAAGAGTCATTTGATTTAACTTCTAATCTAATAGGCATTCACTCATCACTGTAAATTTGCCCTCAAGTTTAGTGACTTAAATTTGTAGTCTTCTGTTGAAAATACAACTCATTGTGGAAAAGGTAACCTTTAAGAACTACGGTAACCTTCAAGAATTGTGAGCGGCACGGTGGCACAGCGGTAGAGTTGCTGCATTACACAGTGCCAGAGTTTTGCGGTCGAACCTCATTATGGGTGCTGTCTGTACAGAGTTTATACATTCTCCCTGTGACTTTGTGGGTTTTCTCCGGATGCTCCGATTTCATCCCTCACTCCAAAGACGTGCAGGTTTGTAGATTAATTGGCTTCTATAAATTGTCCCCAGTGTGCAGAATAAAACCAGTATATGGGGTAATCGTTGGTCAGTGCGAACTCTGGGGGCCAAACGGCTTGTTTCCACACTCTAAATCTCTAAAACTATCTCTAATACTTTATGCCCCTGTCCCATTTAGCAAACCTGAACAGAAACCTCTGAAGACTTTGCGCCCCACCTAAAAGGTTTCCATGTGGTTCCTGGAGGTTTTTGCCAGTCTCCCTTCCTGCTTCCAGTACCTGCAACCTCCGGCAACCACCTGCAACCTCCGGGAACCGCACGGAATACAATACAATACAATACAATACAATTCAATTTATTGTCATTTGGACCCCTTGAGGTCCAAACGAAATGCCGTTTCTGCAGCCATACATTACAAACAAATAGACCCAAGACACAACATAATTTACATAAACATCCATCACATTGCTGTGATGGAAGGCCAAAAATCTTATCTCTCCGCTGCACTCCCCCCCCCCCCCCCCCCCCGATGTCAGAGTCAAAGTCAAAGCCCCCGGCGGGCGATGGCGAATTGTCCCGCAGCCATTAAAGCCACGCCGGGTGATGCAAGGTCGCACACCGGGTCTTGTTGTTAGAGCCCCCGGCGTGCGCTCGCAGTCCCGCAACCATTCCAAGCCGCGCGGGGCGGTGCTGTAAGGCCCCGCTCCAGGAGCTCTTCAACCCCGCAACTCGGGCGGGAGAAGTCGCCGCCGCGGAAGCCCCGAAAAGCGGTCTCCCTCCAGGGACCCGCGGGCTCCCGGTGCCTCCGTCCGCCAAACCCGCAGTTGCAGCCACCGAATCTCCGGGGGTCGGGTCGCAGCAGCGTCCATCACAGCTCCACCCGCTCTGGACTCGGCCAGCTCCGCGACGGTGAGGTGAGTAGTCGGCACCACAGCCCCCGGTCTTCCTGTTGGAGGCCGCTCCTCGTTGCAGCCCCAACGACAACGGAGACCCGACAAAGAAAAGGTCGGGTCTCCCGTGCAGGGAGAGATTTAAAAGTTACCCCCTCCCCCCCACACCACCCCACCCCCCCACACACATACCCCAACAAAAAATAACAAAAACTACATAAAAACATAAGACATAAAATAATAAAAACGCAGACAGACTGCAGAGGCCGCTGCTGACGAAAGTCGCGCCGCCCACCTTGGGTGGGGCGCAAAGTCTCCAGAGGTTTCCGTTCAGGTTTCCTAAGTGGGACAGGGGCATAATAAAACTACAGCTAATTGCTATTTCCTGTTAGAAATGTATGTAGATTGTTGATGACGTCCTTATTTTTTAATAATTCCTCTGGCATCTGGCTTTACTCTTTCATGTGCTGGTGTTCATGTTCATAGATATTATTTTCTTGTGATAGTGTGGCAGGGAACTAATGTTGCAGGCCACATCTGCTTGCTTCAAACATCCCCCTCCCCTCCCTCTGCTCCCCACGCACAACCTCCCTCCGCAAACGCCTCGGCAAACTGCAAGGACAAGCCGCTGTGGGAGTTTATTACTTTGACAGTCCAGATGGAGCATGCTGCTGTCATGCCAAGGCCACCAGCATACTCAAGGACAAGTCTCACCCCGGTCACTCCCTCTTCCCCCCCTCCCCCCCTCCCATCAGGCAAGAGGTACAGAAGTGTGAAAACACACACCTCCAGATCCAGGGACAGTTTCTTCCCAGCTGTTATCAGGCAATTGAGCCATCCTATCACCAACTAGAGAGCAGTCCTGAGCTACCATCTACTTTATTGGAGACCCTCGGACAATTTTTAATCGAACTTTATCTTGCACTAAATGTTATTCCCTTTATCCTGTATCTGTACACAGTGGACGGCTCGCCTGCAATCATGTATAGTCTTTCCGCTGACTGGATAGCACGCAACAAAATAAGCGTATCACTGTACCGAGGTACACGTGATAATAAACTAAACTAAACTAAACAGTGAGAAAATGAGAGTAGTGAGAAACAGCTGGTGTTATATGCAGACACAAAGGTTTAATGTTTGCTTTAAGCGACTTAGTTAACATCTATAAAGTTTTGCGTAATGTTTTTCTTTAGATAAGACAAGGTAAACTATTGTATCTGAATGACAAAATAGTTTCCACCTTGTGTGTTTCCAGAAGTCTGTCTGTGGTATTTATTACATTCTAAGCTTTATTAGAGGTGCCTCGTATAAATCTAAATTCAGTCCATATGTATGGTATTGCATATGCATGTTTACTGTGTCAATATCCTCATAGTGCCACGGTCAGAGTTTGGCACAACACGGGTATAAACACAATAAACCATTTATAACGGCACAATTGTTCCCAATTACGCAGTCTTTAATTTATGGGAAAGCAATTACAATGTGCTGCTCTGCTCAAAAAGTGGGATAATAATCGTGGAATATCTGAAATGACATGCTTTTATAGTGGCTTAAGTGGAAATCAATTGAGAAATAGCACTATAGAATATCAGGCGCAGAGATTATAGAAACAAGGAACTGTAGGGAGGATTCAGTGGGCCAGCGGTAGAGCTGCTGCCTTACAGTGCCAGAGACCCGGGTTTGACCCTGACTATGGGTGCTGTCTGTGCCGAGAAAGTACTTTCTCCTTGTGACGCATGAGTTTGCCCTGGGTGCTCCGGTTGTCTCCCACACTATTAAAACGTATGGGTTTGTAGGTTAAATGGCTTCGGTAAAAATTGTAAATTGTCCCTCGTGTTTAGGATAGTGCTGGTGTATGGGCGATCACTGGTCAGTGCATATCTGAATGACAAAAGTAATTCAAAAATAAACTAAGCTAAGAAGCTGGTTTATACCAAACGATAGTCACAAAATGCTGGAGTAACTCGGAGGGTCAGGCAGCATCACTGGAGAAAAAACAGAGCTTGGCAATTTCTGTGAGGGAATCACTTTATAGGAATCACTTCAAAATTAATTTAAAAGCTAAAAATTGGAATTTACGATTAAAGCCACAGCGCTTGCATTATGTTTTATGATTGTACTACACATTTGAATTTTGCGATAGAAATACTAGAGGGCATAGCTTTAAGGTGAGAGGGACCAAGTTTAAAGGAGATGTGGGGGGCAACGTTTTAACACAGTGCTTGGTGGTGGATTAGGTTATGATAGTGGTATTTAAACCACTGCCAGAATAGTGGCTTTTGGATAGGATTCAAGATTCAAGATGGGTCTATTGATATGATATGTTTATTGAGTATTGATATGGAGGGATATGGATTATGTGCAGGTAGTTAAGATATTGTCTTGGCATCATGTTTGACACAAACATATTGGGCCCTGTGGCACATCACTAGTTACGGGCCTCCAGTCCAAGAAGCAACCTTCCACCATCACCCTCTGCTTCCTCACATGAAGCCAATTTCTATCCACATATGTTCTATGTGCAATAGCATTGCACGAGAAAGGGGCATAGTTTCAAGGAGATTTCAAGTGGACATTGTGGGCTGAAGGGCCTGTTCCTGGTCTTTACAGTCCTATGTTCCGTGTGCTTACTTGAGTGTGAATGGGGTTTTATAGGAAGATCTATGTTCTACCTCACACCAATAATAATTATTTAATAATCAAGGACCAGTCTCACCCCGGACGGACACTCCCTCTTCTCCCCTCTCCCATCAGGCAAGAGGTACAGAAGTGTGACAACTCACAGTTTCTGGGGTCAGAGGTTATGGGGAGAAGGCAGGAGAATGGGGTTAGGAGGGAGAGATAGATCAGCGAGGATTTGCAGGAGTGATCTGAGGCTAGATTTGATATACAGAGATACAGGTGGTCTCTATTTTGGGTAAGGATTCCACTCCTGGCAACTATCCATTAGGGATTTGTCACAGCTTGCTTTGGGAGCAGTTCTGTCCAAGACCGCAAGAAACTACAGAGAGTTGCAGATGTAGACCAGTCCATTATATAGACCAGATTTCCCACTGTCGACTCCATCTGCACGTCATGCTGCCGTGGGAAAGCTGGCAAATTAATTAAGTGATACAAAGTCCTGGAGTAACTCAGCTGGTCAGGCAGCATGTTTCCTCAGACTGATAGGAATAGTGGGGGAAGAAAGCTGGGAAAACGGTGGGGGGGGGGGGTTAGTTTAGTTTAGTTTATTGTCAGGTGTACTAAGGTATAGTGAAAAGGTAGACATAAAAAGCTGGAGTATCTCAGCACATCAGTCTGAAGAAGGGTCTCGACCCAAAACGTCATCTATTCCCTTCTCTCCAGAGATGCTCCAGCATTTTGTGTCTATCTTTGGTTTAAACCAGCATCTGCAGTTCCTTCCTACAATGAAACGGTTATTGTCACGTGCACCAGTCAGCGGAAAGATTATACACGATTACAATCGAGCCATCCACAGTGTATAGTGAAAGAACGAAATGCTGCAGTTGCAGTGGAGGTTTAAAAGAGTGGAGCGATTGTAATGCGTGATTGCAGATCCGCCCCTGGGACCAGCACGTAGAGAGTGGCCTGACCTGGGTGGGACAAAGCCTGGCCAGTGATAGGGTGCATACAGGAGAGGGGAGTCATTGATTGTCAGATGGGTGGAGTAAGTGACAAAAGCTGGAGGTGAAAACGAGACAAAAGACTGTTAGATAAGCATAGATGTGGAGGAGTGACATGTAATGCTGGAGGAAGGGATATGCTAGGAATTGGACAAGGGGGGGATGATGGCAGTTGTTGAGCTGGCAAGGTTGTAGCATAGAGGCAGGGGAGCCTCTATGCTACATCAGATCGGGGATCAGAGGGTATGGAGAGAATGGAGGTACGGGATACTGAGTTGGATGATCAGCCATGATCATATTGAATGGCGGTGCAGGCTCGAAGGGCCGAATGGCCTACTCCTGCACCTAATTTCTATGTTTCTATGTTTCTATGAGCCTATGGTGGGAGCGGGTAACCAGCTTATGGAACATAGAACTAAGTGCAGCACAGGGACAGACCCTTCGGCCCAAAATGTGCATGCCAACATGATGCCAAAATCAACCAATCTCCTCTGCCTGTACAAAATCCACATCCCTCCATTCCCTACATATCCATGTGCCTATCTAAAAGCCTCTCAAACATCACTATCACATCTGCTTCCACCACCATGCATGTTCCAAGCACTCAACATCCTCTATGTAAAATATTTGCCCCTTGCATCTCCTTTGAACTTTGTCCCTCTCACCTTCAAGCTACACCCTCTAGTCTTCGATATTTCCACCCTGGGGAAAAGGTTATGGATGTCTATGCTATCTGTGTCTCTCATAACTTTGTATACTGCTATCGGGTCTTGCAGAGCCATACAGTCTTTGCTCAAGTTTTAGTTTTAACTAGTCTGTTCCCCCAACGTGCGGTTGAGGGGGGGAGTGGGGGGGGAGGGGGGGCGGCATGCGGCTTCACACCATTAACCACCCCCACACACATTCTAACTACCCCCCCGCACACACGCTAACTACCCCCCTTGTTAATATATTAATATTATTAATTTGCTCCTTTTACCCCATAATCGCCGCATCTACTGACACATAGCCCCCAACTCACAGGCGCGTCTAGAGAGAGGGGGGGGGGTAGAGAGTGAGGGCAGAGAGAGAAGGGGGGGAGGGGGAGAGGGGAGGGGGAGAGTAGAGGGAGGGGGAGAGGGAGGGTGGGAGGTTGAGGGGGAAGGGGAGGAGAGGGAGGGGAGAGAGGGAGGTGGGGAGAGGGAGGGGGGGAGGGAGGGGGTCGGGGGGGGGGGACAGGGAGGGGGAGGCAGGGGGGGGGGGCAGGGAAGGGGGGGGGGGCAGGGAGGGGGAGAGGGAGAGAGAGGGTTTGGACCCAGGGGGCCAAAGGGCCTGTTTCGACACTGGATCTCTAAACTAAACTAAACTAAATGTGTAGAAAAGAACTGCAGATGCTGGTTTAAATCGAAGGTAGACACAAAATGCTGGAGTAACTCAGCGGGACAGGCAGCATCTCTGAATAAGGGTCTCGACCCGAAACGTCACACTTTCCTTATCTCCAGAGATGTTGCCTGTCCCGCTGAGTTACTCCAGCATTTTGTGTCTACCTTAAACTAATATAGAGAAAACCCAGGCGGTCACAGGGAGATGGTACAAACTCCGTACAAACTCTATGGTCAGGATCGAACCCGGGTCTCTGGCACTGTGACGCAGCAACTGTGCCGCTGCCCCACGCTCAACCTCCAGCTCTCCAGAGAAATTAAGATTGAGACATTGTTCAGTAGGGCGGCACTGTGGTGTAACAATAAGAGTTGCTGCCCGAGATCCGGGTTTGATCCTGACTAAGGGTGCTGTCTGTATAGAGTTTGTACGTTCAAGCTGTGACCTCTTGGATTTTCTCCGGTTTCCTCCCACATTCCAAAGACATTCAAGTTTGTAGGTTACTAGGCTTCAGTAAAAATCTTGCCCCTCCCACCTTAAATCTACAGTATATCCTCTCATTCTTGATTTCCCAACTCTGGTTCAGGAACAATTTCTTCCCAGCTGTCATCAGGCAACTGAATCATTCTATCACCAACTAGAGAGTGGTCCTGAGATACAATCGACCTTATCTTTAATCAGACTTTACTGGACTTTGTCATGCACTATATGTTATTCCCTTTATTGTGTATCTGTACACTATTGATGGCTTGATTGTAATCATGTATAGTCTTTCTACTGACTGGATAGCATGCACCAAAAAGCGTTCCACTGTAACTCGGTACACGTGACAATAAACTAACTACCTAACTGGATAAAATACTTTGCCTTCACCTTATCTATTCCCCTCATGATCTTATAGATCACCCCTGATGCTCCTGTGCTCCAAGGAATAAAGTCCTAGTCCGCTCAACCTCTCCGTGTAGCTCCGGCCCTTGAGTCCTGGTAATTCACCCAATCTATTCCTCTCATGGTTTTGTACACCACTGCAAAGAATAAAGTCTTGGTGTCAGCCCAACATCTCCCCATAGCTCAGGTGCTCGAGTGCTGGCAACATCCTCATTGATCACCATGATGTTGGGGATAAGCAGGCCTGGAGATGGGCATGAGCCAGGTCTGCAGCCTACGTACTATACTGGCGAACGGAGGAATGTCAGAACTCCTCTGTGTCTCAGTAGACGGGGGCTGGGCCAAAATAGCTCAGCTGTGGAAAATGAGGAATAATGCTGCAGCCTGCCCAAGGATTCCTTCACGAAACTAAGATCAAATCAATTTAGTTTGCCAAAAACAAATCTCCACTTAAAAAGATGAAATGCTGCAAAATGCACGGCGAGTTCATATTGTTTTGGATAAACATGGTTTCCTGCTTAATTGTTGTACGTTAACTCTTAAGATGCTTGTATCGCCAGCATTTTCTGATTCTTAGTTATCGGGCAGCACGGTGGTGCAGCTTGTCGTGCTGTGGCCTCACAGCACCAGAGACCAGGGTTCGATCCCGACCTTGGGTGCTGTTTGTGTGGAGTTTGTACGTTCTCCCTCTGACCCCATGGGATTCGTCCTTCTACATCACAGGGACGTGCAGGTTTATAGGTGAATTGGCCCTCTGAAAATTCCCCCAGGACTGTAGGATAGAGGAGAAAGTGTGATAATATAGAACTAGTGTGAGTGGGTGATCAATGGTCGGCGTGGACTCGGTGGGATGAAGTGCCCGTTTTCATGCTGTGTCTCTAAATTAAACTAAACTAAACAAAACTAAACTAAAGATGGTAGAAAACATTGCACAAAGTGCCACTCACGACCTTACATGACCTCATAGCCACAGCCAATTTGTGGTTTGGCTGTAGTTAAGGAAATTCAAGTTTTAATTTGCACACTGAAGCCCAATAGCAATGGCAAGAGTAGGAATATTGACCAAAAGTCTGAGGAAAATGATGGGAATCAGGGAAGAATCATCACTAGCATCCTCTTCTTTCATTGTGGACGCAGCCAAGACCATCGCACAAATCAACCTCGCTTCCATTGACTCCATCTGCACTTCACTCTGCCTCAGCAAGGCCACCAGCATAATCAAGCACCAGTCTCACCCTGGCCACTCCCTCATCTTCCCTCTCCCATCAGCCAGAGAGCGGTCCTGAACTTCCGTCTATCGTGTTGGAGACCCTCAAACTATCTTTAATTGGACTTTACTGGACTTTATCTTGACTAAACCTTATTCCCTTTATCATGTATCTGTACACTATGGACGGCTCGATTGTAATCAAGTATGGTTTTTCCGTGACTGGTTAGTTAGCACGCAACAAAATTACTTTTCACTCTACCTCGGTACACGTGACTATAAACTTTCTCTCTACACCTCCACCTCTCTCCACCTTCCACTTTAATCTACATAATTGTTGGCGAAAACACAAAGTGCTGGAGGAACTCAGCGGGCCAGCCAGCTTCAGTGGAGGGGACGAACAGGCGATGATTTAGGCCAAGACCTGTCTTCAGTCTTGAACCAAAACGTTGCCAGTCCATTCCCTCCAGAGACGCTGCGTGTCTCTCTGAGAGTCTTCAGCACTTTGTGTTTTGCTCTTTCAGCATCTACCGCCTCTTGTGTCTCTATATTTCTCAGCCTGATGTGTTCACATCCTAAAGCCTGCTTCTGTGGACAGAGAAACAGAACGAACATATTGAGAAGGTAGAAACAAGGAGCTGCAGATTTGGTTTATACCAAAGACAGACACAAAGTAGCTGGAGTAACTCAGCGGGCCAGGCCACATCTCTGGAGAAAAAGGATGTTCAGGCCGTCTCGCCAGGATGATGGAACTCCGACGTCGGAACGGAAGAACACTCTCAGCGGCTTGGAGCTTCCGAATTGGCCGCTTCCTACCGGAGACCGCGGCTCCCGAAGTCCACAAGCCGAGCTGGATGGAGCTCCGACACTGACGATCCCCGGCAAAGGATCCCAGGACTCCGCGATGTTAAAGTCAGCGCCGCCCGTGGCTGGAAGCTCCGCAGACCACAGCTCCACGACGTTCAAGTCAGCTGGCCCAACACTCCGGAGCTCCACACGGCGATCCTTAGTGAGGCATCGCCCGCTCAGCCATGGTAATCCAGTACTGCACCGCTGCTGAAGCTCTGGCCGGTCACGCCAATCCAGATGGTAGGCTGCGAGGAGGGGGGAGGAGGGGGGGGGGGGGGGGCGAGGCGAAGATGCGTCTCGGAGTATAGACGCATCCTGACCAGGAAGTGACTGGGAAACGGTTTCCCCTCTTCCCCTCCCCACTTCCCCCACATAAAAAAGACTAAGAAACCTCCAAAAACATACTTTTAAACAGACTAAAGCCTGATAACCGAAGGAACAAAGCTGTTCCTAAGTCTGGTGGCACACACATTCAAGCTTCTGTACCTTCTGCCAGACGGGAACAGGGAAAAGAAGGAATGTCCAAGGTTGGACAAATCTCTATAGTATATTGGTTGTTTTTCTGAGGTAGCGTGAAGTGTAGATGGTGTTAATGGTGGGGAGTCTGGTCCGTGTGATGGACTGGGGCTACATCCACAACTCTCTGCAATTTCTTGCGGCCTTGGGCAGAGCTGTTCCCAAACCAAGCTTTTGATACAGCCCGACAGTCTGCTTTCTATTGTGCAGTTGTAGAGGATTGTGAAAATAAAAGGTTGCAATGCACACCAAATAGGAATTTGTTTGCAAATAAACATTTTTATAACTGCAATGAAAAACACCAGAATAAACTCAATGAGGAGATTTGTTTGTTTCTTGGAGAGTGTATACATTATCAACCTGTTTTATTTCACTCCTGCGCAATCTTTGTGCAATTAGCATGTGAATTTATTTTATTCCAGCAACACTTTTATATTTAGCAAGACTTACGCAACTGACCCTAACCGTAAAAATAGCACCGTGGTAATAATGTTTACAAGTATTAGTAGCATTTTTGGAATTGGGAGTCACTCCAAGCAGATCATAATAAATCTACACAGCTCTAAAGTGCTTTCTTTGGCAAGAGTGAGATTTTCAATTGGCATGTAAATCAAGAAGCAAAGAAAGATTTTATCCATTAAATCCTGAAAGCTTTCTTTTCATCAAACTACTCAGCAAGGCATGGCTAACGTCTCACACCTAGAGGAGAGAACGTAATTTTCTTGCGTTGGGAGAATTCCGCCTTTGTTCATGGTCCCGGCTTACATAACACTGTGTTGTCGAGAGGCTGTGATGGGCAGTGAGGGCAGGTGAGCTGAGAAACGCACTCACAGGAGACCACGAGAAATTGCACCGGGTTGTGGAAGTAGCCCAGTCCATCACGCAGACCAGACTCCCCACCCTTGACTCCATCGACACTTCACGCTGCCTCGGAAAAGCAGCCAGCATAATCAAAGTCTTGTCCCACCCCGGTCATTCCTTCTTCCCCCTGCTCCTGTCGGGCAGAAGGCACACAAGCTTGAAAACGTTTGCCTCCGAAAGGGTGGCACAACCGCGCCAGGGACCCGGGTTGGATCCTGACTACGGGTCTGTACAGAGTTTCTCCCTGTGACCGAGTGGGATTTCTCCCGGTGCTCCAGTTTCCTCCCACTCTCCAAAGACGTGCAGGTTTGTTGGTTAATTGGCTTCTGTAAAATCATAAATTGTCCCTAGTGTGTGTAGGCTAGTGCTAGTGTGCGCGGATCACTGGTTGGTGCAGATTCGGTGGGCCGAAGAACCTGTATCTCGAAACTAAACTGAGCTAAACGAAACAACACCCCTGACAGTGTATTCCATCCAGGCCCTCACCACACAGTGTAAAATATCTTGCCTCCTAAATCTCCCTTAAACTTTAAGCTATGACCACTAGTATTTGTCATTTTCCCCCTGGGGGGAAAGGTTCTGACTGTCTACCTTATCTATGCCTCTCCTAATTTTATACACTTCTATAATGTCTCCCTTCAGCCTCCGAGGGTCGGGTACTTTTCGGCGCCTCCGTTTCGACGCCTCCGTTTTGGAGGGTTAGGGTTAGGATTGAGTCGGGTGCTTTTCGGCGCTGCAAAGGAAACGATCTACTTTAAGTTTTCAACTTATTTCCTTAAGTTTTCAACTTATTTCCTTCCCTGTGACACATTAACACAGTCTTATGTCAGTGCAAATGCTAAATACATATGACAAAAATAAATTCAAGAGCATGCTGTAGTGTGAATAGAAAACATATTAAATGAAATGCAGGTCAGTAAATTTTGATGAACTTTCTAAAACGTTAAAACCCCCCATCGGCCATCCCTCACGAAAAGCAGTCTTGAATGCTAACCCTAACCCTAACCCTCTAACCCTCCAAAACGGAGGCGCCGAAACAGCGGCACCGAATGGCACTTTTCCGGCCTCCGGCACTCCAGAAAATACCAATCTAAGTTTGTTTAACCTCTCATTCCAGCAACTACTCCTTAATCCAGGCAGCATTTGGGGGAACATTTTCTGCTTTCTTAGTGACTTCCCTGATGTACCTGATGTATTCCCACAAACCAGTGATGTCTTTTCAAACCGGCTTTGAAAACATCCTTGACGTATTTCTTCTGAGAAATCTCTCACTGTGTTAAAGCTTAGATTCCAGCATTTTCCTATTTCCAGAGCCTGATGTTGGACAGAACTCGTGTTTGTCCGATCACTGGTCGGTGTGGACAGGGTGGGCAGAAGGGCCTGTAACCACGCTGTATCTCTAAACTAAACAAATGCCGCGATCGTATCTGCCTCCACCACCATCCCTGGCAGTGTGTTCCAACCCCCCGCAACTCTGTGTGAACCATTTGTCCCGCACATCTCCATTAAACTTTCCCCTTCTCATCTTATAGCTATGCCCTCTGTAACTCTGTTCTCTCTCTTCACTTCATAATTTTCCTCTGCATCTCTGTCTGCCTCTTTCTTTCTCCCTCTCTCTCTCTCTCTCTCACTTTCTCTCTCACTTTCTCTTTCTCTTTCTCTTTCTTTCTCTCTTCCTCTCTCTCTTTCTTTTTCTCCCTTACTCCCTCTCTCCATCTCTCCCTTTTCTCTCTTTCTCTCCCCACCCTATCTCTATCTCTCTTCCTCACCTCTCTCTCTCTCTCTCTCCTCTCTGTCTCACTCTCACTCTTTCTCTCCCCTCTGTCCCTCTCATTACTTGAAGATAGACACAAAATGCCGAAGTAACTCAGCAGGACAGGCAGCATCTCTGGAGAGAAGGAACGGTTGATGTTTAGGGTCGAGACCCTCCTTCAGACTTCTTGCTCTAACTCGCAAATATCCTCCTCAAGAGGGAGCTGGAAAGAGATGAGGGGAGAGAGAAGAAGGAGAGAAAAGAGGAGAGGGAGAGAGGAGAGAGAGAGAGAGAGAGAGAGAGCTAGAGAGAGAGAGAGAGAGAGGAGAGAGAGAGAGAGAGAGAGAGAGAGAGAGAGCGCGATGGGGGAGAGAGAGAGAGAGATAGAGAGTATAGAGAGATAGAGAGAGATAGAGATCTCTCTATCTCTCTCTTCGATCTCTCGCGTCTCTCTCTCTCTCTCTATCTCTAGATCTATCTCTCTCTATATATCTCGATCTCTTCGCTCTCTTCCCTATGCTCCTTTCTCGCTCTTCATCTCTCTATTCTCTCTCTCTCTTCCCCCTCCCCCCACCACCGCTTCATTCTCTTCCCTTCATCCTCCCCCCCCTTTCTGTATGACTGCTCTGCTGTGGACTGCTGACTGCATTGAGAGGCAGTATACCACCCTGGCTTGCAGGCTGGCTCCAGTGCCCTAAATCAGGCGAGGGGAATAAAAGGAGCTACTTATTTTGAATTGCTGCAGTTTATTGGAAGGGTCAGATGTCAGCATGTAACAAATCAGTGCGGAGTCGGGGTCAGGCGGAGAGGTCATGGAGGTGCTTGTGTGACAGGATGGATGGAATTGCGGGAGTGTAACAACAGCTGTAGGTCCTCAGGGAGTGGGCAGCCGTAGTGAGATGCGTGCGACAACTTGTACATGAATGTACAACGGCAGCAGAGTGGCGCAGTGGTAGAGCTACTGAGCTACCATCTACCTCATTGGAGACTCTCGGGCTTGATTGCAATCATGTATATTCTTTCCGCTGACTGATTGGCACGCGTGACAATAAACTAGACTAAACTAAACTAAATTTAACTAAACTAAACTAAAGCAGTTGCCTCGCAGCACCAGAGACCTGGGTTTGATCCTGACTACGGGTGCTGTTTGTACGGAGTTTGTACGTTCTCCCTGTGACCCAGTGGGTTTTCTCCGGGTGCTCCGGTTTCCTTCCACACTCCAAAGACCTATAGGTCTGTAGGTTATTTGGCCCTCTGTAACTTGCCCCTTGTGTGTAGGATGCACCACTGTAATTTGGAATTATATGGGAGCTAGTCTGCGGGTGATTGACTTGGTGGGCTGAAGGGCCTGTTTTTGCATCTCTAGAGTAAACTAATCTAAGAAGGTAGACAAAAATGCTGGAGAAACTCAGCAGGTGAGGCAGCATCTATGGAGCGAAGGAATAGGTGACGTTTCCGGTCGAGACCCTTCTTCAGACTAAACTATAGTAAACTAAGATGTATCTATCAGCCATTGCTGAAATACAATAGCTCTTGGGGCTCCCTTTTTGTTAGAAATACAGTGCGGAGTCCCACTGAGTCTGCGCCAACCAGTGATCACCCCGTACACTAACACCATCCTACACACTAAGGATCATTTACGATTTTTTACCGAAGCCAATTAACCCACAAAACTGGAGCCAAGGAAAAAGGCAACGTTTCGGCCCGAAACCCTTCTTCAGACTGAAGAAGAGTTTCGGCCCGAAACGTTGCCTTTTTCCTTCGCTCCATAGATGCTGCTGCACCCGCTGAGTTTCTCCAGCTTTTTTGTGCACCTTCGATATTCCAGCATCTGCAGTTCCTTCTTAAACCCACAAAACTGTATGTCATTGGAATGTGGGAGGAAACCATGGCACCCGGAGAAAACCCATGCGCTCACAGGGAGGATGTACAAACTCCGTACAGACAGCACCTGTAGTCAGGATGGAAACCTGGTCTCTGGCGCTGCAAGGCAGCAACTCTACCGCTGGGCCACTCGCCCCTGTTCCAATGAAATTACACGTACACGTAAGTTTGTATGTGGACAAAAAGAAACAGAAACAAAGACTTGCATTTCTGTAATGCCTTTCACAATGGACTTCTGGACAATCTAGTTAAGTGCAGTTAGTGCAGTAACCTAAACCTAGAAAATCTAGCTATAGGCTTATTATTGTCACCTGTACCGAGGTACAGTGAAATGTTTTGTTGCCATGATCTTTAAAAGGCATTTAGATCAATGCCTGTCCAAAAGTCTATTTAATGTTACTCTAGTACCTGCCTCAACTACCTCCTCTGGCAGCTGGTTCGATATACCTACCACCCACTGTGTGAAAATGTTGCCCTTCCGGTTCCCTATTAAATCTTTCCCCTTAAATCTCTCACCTTCAACCTATGTACTCAGGTTCGTGATTTCCATACTCTGGTAAAAGGACTTTGTGCATTAACTCTGTCCATTCTCTTCATACTTTTATACCCCCCCCTCATCCTGTTCATAAATCAAAGGAGTAGAATTAGGCCATTCAGCCCATCTATTCAACCATGGCTGATCTATCTCTCCCTCTCAACCCAATTCTCCAGCTTTCTTCCTGTAAACCTTGACACCCTTACTAATGAAGAATCTGTCAATATCCTCCTTATAAATACCCATCCTCTTGCACTCAAAGGAATAAAATCCTAGCCTGCTCAAACTCTCATTGTAGCTCATGCCCTTGAGTCCTGGGTGGGGAGTTTAAATGCCCCCATCTTATGGACTCAGCGATATGAAGGTGGTACACAAGACTGTGGGCAATAACAGCATTTAAACGGATGCATGGAGAGGGCGTATTGGGCCAAAGATGGACAAATGGACTAACCTAGATGGGCATCTATGGGTTTAATGTGTGCGATGGGACTGCAGATGCTGATTTATACTGAAGATTGGTCTGTGGGATCTCCTGGTTGCCAAACATTTCAACTCCCCTTCCCATTCCCATACTGACCTTTCTGTCCTAGTCCTCCTCCACTGTCAGAAATTGGATGATCCCCCCCTCGTCGTCCTACCAGCTCCATTATTCGCATTCCTGTATCCCTTCATTATCACCCTGTCCCCAGCCAACAATGGACCATTATGGGCTCCACACGTCATTACTCATCTGTTGCCGGCTTTGATTTGTCCTGGCCTTATCCTACCTCCAGATGCCCCCCTCCCTCCTGCCCCCCTCCCTGGGGCCTGTTTCCGCGCTGAATCTCGAAACTAAACTAAACTAAAGCATCCTTTTTCTCCAGAGAAGCTGTGTGGGAAGCATGGTGACACAGGTGTACGGTTACTGCCCTGTCGCACCAGAGACCTGGGCTCCATCTTGACTGCGGGTGCTGTCTGTACGGAGTTTGTACATTCTTTCCGGGACTGGTTTCGTCCCACACTCCCAAATGATGTACAGATTTGTAGGTTAATTGGCTTCGGTAAAATTGTAAATTGTTCCGAGTGTGTAGGATAGTGTCAGTGTAGGGAGATCGCTGGCCAGCACGGAGTCGATGGGCCGAAGCACCTATTTCCACGCTGTATCTCTAAACTAAACTAAACTAAACTGCTGAATGACACCAGCACTTTGTGTCTATTTAACCTTTCCAAAGATATACAGCCCAAATGGGGCATCTTGGTCGGCATAGGTGAGTTGGGCTGAAGGGCCTGTTCCGTGCTGCATGGTCCCACGATGGTAGTAGGTGGCCTGTGGTTCTGGAGGCAGATGGTAGAAGCTGGCAGCAGACCGGTTGTGGTGATGAAGTCCATCGTGGGGGCATTCCCTGTGAGGATAGTGGACACATTAGGGCCTGGTTTGGAGCGTGGTCAGCAAGTCCTTGGTTTACCACAGGAATTTATGGCTTACAAGACAACCCTTCCTGATGCCAGCACCTTTTCTGTAATACCTGCTTTTATATTGATATCTCTGACTGTAGACTCAAAAGCCAGAGACCTAACCTCGGGATAGAGCTCGGCAAAGGTAGGGAAACCTCTCAGTGGGTTGTAAATCTTTGGAACGCCCAAACCCCAGATGCCCCATCTTGGTTTGTCCCATTTGGCCACGTTTGGCCCATATTCCTCTAAACCGTTGCTATTCATGGAGATTCAGTCAGTGCATTCACACATTGCATTGCCCGTATGAGCGGCACAGTGGAGCAGAGGTAGAGTCGCTGGCTCACAGTGCCAGAGACCCGCGTTCGAACCTGACTACGGGTGCTGTCCGTATGAAGTTTGCACGTTCTCCCTGTGACCAGATGGGATTTCTCCGGGTGCTCCAGTTTCCTTCAACACTCCAATTACGTACAGGTTTGTAGTTATTTTGCTTTGGTATAAATTGTGAATTGTCCCGAGTGTGCAGGATAGCACCAGTGTACGATGAAGTTGATGGGTCGAAGGGCCTGTTTCCTCGCTGTATCTCTTAAAAAAAAAAGGGAGCCCCAAGTGCTATCGCATTTCAGCACTGGCTGAGAGATCTATCTTAGTTTAGTTTAGTTTTAAAATTAGAGATATAGTATAGAAACAGGCTTTCGGCCCAGCAAGTCCAAACCGACCAATGGTCACTAGTTTCATGTTATCCCATTTTTGCATCATACACATTAAGAACAATCTACAGGAGCCAATTAACCCACAAACATGTACGTCTTTGGAATGTGGGAGGAAACCAGAGCACACGGAGAAAACCCACGTGGTCAAAGGGAAAACTTCCAAACTCTGTACAGACAGCACCCGTAGTCAGGATCGAATATGGGTCTCTGGCGCTGTAACGCAGCAACTCTACCGCTGCGACTCTGCGCTGCCCTATTGCTGACTCACAGACCAAGTCTCTCTCCACCTCTCCTCCCCCTCTGCCCCCCCAACCTGACTAGCCTCCCACTTGTTTCCCCCCCCCCCTCCCTCCCCAACTCTTTATCCTCTCTGGTTCACTCACACCTATCTCCACATCTGTGGCCTTTATTCAACAATCTGCCTATCAGATAATTCCCTCACACATGTTCACCTATTACCAGTCATGCTCTGTCCTACCCCCTTCCAGTTTCCCTTCCTGCACCACCCCCCTGCCCCACCCCCCTGCAAGCCTTAAGAAGGGTCCCAGTCTTAAACCTCACGTTCTCCAGGGATGCTGCCCGACCCGCTGAGTTCCTCTAACATTCTCTGTTAATCTTTGGTATAAACCAGCATCTACAGTCCCCTGTTATCACATGCTGGGTCACGGAATTAGTTTTGATAAACACTTAATAGTTGGCATGGGCGTTTTTTTCAAACGACTCTATGATAAGACTCTAATGAACTTGCGGCAGGGTGGAATGATGATTTTAATTGAATTGAATTGAATTGAATTGAATCCTTTATTTGGCATTCAGACCTTTCGGTCTGAACGAAATGTCATTGCCTGCAGCCATACATGTAATAATAAACAACACACAATAAACACAAATTAACATCCACCACAGTGAGTTCACCAAACACCTCCTCACTGTGATGGAGGCAAAAGTCTTAGGGTTACTGTCTCTTCCCTCCTCTTCTCCCTCTGTGCTGAGGCGATACCCCACCGGGCGATGGTAAGTCAGTCCCGCGGTTCAAGCTCCGCGGCCCGGGGGTGGTCGAAGCTGCCGCCCTCCAGTCCAGCGGACGCAGCTGTTGCCACGGGAGCTCTGGAAAACAGGCACCAGCCTGAGACCCGCGAGCTCCCGACGATGTCGTCCACTGGCCCGCGGCCGAGCCCCGGATTCAGGTCGCCGCCGCCAGAACGCTGCCTCAGCCACCGGAGCACCGTCTCCGCCCCGCACCGGGCCGCCCACACGGCAACGTTTCAGCCCCGCACCCGGCCGCCCACACGGGAGCGTCTCAGCCCCGCACCGGGCCGCCCCCACGGGAGCGCCTTCCAGCCGGGAGCCGGTCCGCCCTCACGGGAGCGCCTTCTAGCCAGGAGCCGGTCCGCCCTCACGGGAGTGTCTCAGCCCCGCGCCGTCCGCCCTCACCAGAGCGCCGAGTCGTGCCGCTGCCTGAACGCCGCCGCAGCTCGGAGACGGCCAGCCTCGCGTTGGTAAGTCCTGGCTGGCTCAACCTCCGGAGCCTCGAGGTCGGTCGCAGGTTGGAGGCCGCCAGCTCCGCCATTAGGCCTCAGCTCAGATGGGGAAGAGAAGGGGGATACGACAAAAAAGTCGCATTCCCCCGAAGGGAGAGACAGAAAGCCCTGTTTTAGCCACCCCCCCCCCCCCCCCACACACATAACACAACCTAATAACCAAAGGTTTAACTGAACAAGACCAAAAAAAACAACACAAAAAAGCAAAAACAGACAGACTGCAGGCGAGCCGCAGCCGTTTCACAGCGCCGCCACTTCCGGAGAGGGGAGGGGAAATATGCAGGAGGTTAGTGTAGGAGGAGGTTAAACTTATGCAACATGGAAACTGGCCCTTTGGCCCAACACGTCCATGCCGACCAACATGCCCCTCTACACTAATCCCACCTGCCCGTGTTTGGCCCATATCCCTCTGAAGCTTTCCTATCCATGTACCTATCCAAATGTTATTTTGTTATAGTACCTGCCTCAACTACGTCCTCTGGCAGCTCGTTCCGTATATCCACCACCTTTCAACAACTAGAGAGCGACCCTGAGCCAAAATCCGCACAGAGAGCACCCGAGGTCAGGATCGAACCCAGGTCTCTGGTGCTGTAAGGCAATAGCTCTAGCATTGCATCATTGTGCCGCCCTGTAGATGGGACGTCTCATCAGCGTGGGCAAGTGTTGGGCTGAAGGGCCTGTATGACTCTATGAATCCATAGCCTAGTTAAGCCTAAGCCTACTTGAATTTAACAGCAACTATGAAGGGAGGAAACTAAATTGAAAAGTTGGCAAATTTTCTTTATCATTTACGTGATCTTTCTTAAATGGGTGGCACAGTGGTGTAACAGTAGAGTTACTGCCTTGCGACCCTGTCCCACTTAGGAAACCTGAACGGAAACCTCTGCAGACTTTGCGCCCCACCCAAGGTTTCCGTGCGGTTCCCGGAGGTTTTTGTCAGTCTCCCTACCTGCTTCCACTACCTGCAACCTCCGGCAACCACCTGCAACCTCCGGGAACCGCACGGAAACCTTGGGTGGGGCGCAAAGTCTCCAGAGGTCTCCGTTCAGGTTTCCTAAGTGGGACAGGGGCATAACAGACCTGGCTTTGATCCTGCCTACAGGTGCTGTCTGTATGGAGTTTGTACATTTTCCCCATGACCTATGTGGGTTGTCTCTGGGATCTCCGGTTTCCACCCACACTCCAAAGACATACAGGTTTGTAGAATACAAATTTGTGAATTTGTAAATTGTTCCCAGTGTGAGTAGGATAGTGCTAGTGTACGGGGATCGCTGGTCGGCGCAGACTCGGTTGGCCATAGGGCCTGTTTCCGCCCTGTACCTCTTAACTGCCTCTTTAAACTAAACCAAATAAAAATTGATGTAACTTTTAAATATTCGGTGCATTTTATTTTGAAAATAATTGGAAATGCGAATGGTCTGTTTAAACATGTGATCTTTTATTCTCTGTAGAGCATTTTACTGTGGCTTATATAATAAGCACACAGTAATGCAAGGGATGCTTCTTATGTTAAGTCCTTCGGCAGTATAGAAGTAGTTACTGCTGTGCGCAGTGAATGCGAACAGGAAACAGGAGACTCTGGGAGTATCTCATTTTAAACCGCATCAATATTGGAATCAATTCACAGCTTCCAGTCTTCGGATCTGGGGAAGAGTTTGATCCAAGCAGGGGAGACAACGAATAGGTAAAAATGTGGCAAGCAAGCAAGTGAATAATGCCGCAGCAAATGATAGTGAAATGTAGGAGCAATATGAATCAGAATGAATAAGGGTTTACATGAAAGATAGACACAAAATGCTGGAGTAACTCAGCGGGTCAGGCAGCATATCTGGGGAAAGAGATAGGTGACGTTTTGTTTTTCCCCCCAGAGATGCTGTCTGTCCTGCTGAGTTATTCCAGCATTTTGTATCTATCGTGCGTAAACCAATATCTGCAGTTCCTTCCGACTCATGATGAATGAGGAGGTAGTCGAGGCAGGTACTATAAAAGAGATTTGGACAAGTGCATGGATAGGAAATGTTTAAAGTGATACGGACCAAATGTGTGTCAGTGGGACTAGCATAGACGGGGCATTGTGGTCGGTATGGACAAGTTGAGCTGAAGGGCAACTTCAGAAAGATCTGCAAAAAATAACTGAATTAAAGGAAAAAGGTAAATTTTTATGAGGTTTCTCAGTTGAGGAACTCAATGGGGTAGGGGCAATTGCATTTTTATCAGGATGCCTCGCAGCCTGGTTTGAGAACAGCTCCAACCAACACCGCAAGAAATCGCAGAGAATTGAGGTCGCAGCCCAGACTACCACACAAACCAACCACCCTTCATTGACTCCATCTACACTTCATTGTACCTCAGCCAGGCCACCAGCATAATCAAGGACCAGTCTCACTCCAGACACGCTCTCTTCTCTCCACCCCCATCAGACAGGAGGTACTGAAGTGGGAAAACACACACCTGCAGATTCAGGGACAGTTTCTTCCCTGTTGTTATCAGGCAACTCAACCGTTCTATCAACAACTAGAGAATGGTACAGAGCTACCATCTACCTCATTGGAGACCCTGAGACTATCTTGTTTTTGTCTAATTGTAGTCCTGTAGGTCTGTGTCCAAGATGGCTGCCGTGAAGAGAGAGTGGACGCTGGCGCGCTTTGGCTGCCGCTGCTCTCTCTTCACACTGTGTTTTCGATTTTCTGTTTTTGGATTGAATTCTGTTTTTAATTTGTGTCTCTGTGATGTATTTTTTACCTGTTCTATTCCGATTATATGTTTTTATTCCGATTACTATGTAAGGTGTCCTTGAGATGTCTGAAAGGCGCCCATTAAATAAAATTTATTATTATTATTATTATCTTGAATCGGACTTTACTAGACTTTATCTTGCACTATACATTATTTATTTTACCCTGTATCTCTACACCGTGGCCATCATGGATCATGTATAATCTTTCCCTGACTGGATAGCACGCATCAAAAAGCTTTTCACTGTACCTTTGTACTCTTGGCAATAAACTAAACTAAACTAAGCTAAACTTTTACTGTAACTTAACTAATATAGTGAACTGTGACTGATTGAAGAAAGGCACTTGACGAAGGGTCACAACCCAAAATGTCACCCACCAGTGTTCTCTGTGTCTTTTGTTCTGAACCAGCATCTGCAGTTCATTGTATCTGCATAGAACGGCTGATAGGTTCATCGGTCAGTGTAAATTCAGTGGCCCGTTTCTGTGCTGTATCTTTAATGCCCCTGTCCCGGAAACCTTGGGTGGGGCGCAAAGTCTCCAGAGGTTTCCGTGCGGTTCCCGGAGGTTTTTGTCAGTCTCCCTACCTGCTTCCAGTACCTGCAACCTCCGGCAACCACCTGCAACCTCCGGGAACCGCACGGAAACCTTGAGTGGGGCGCAAAGTCCCCAGAGGTTTCCGTTCAGATTTCCTAAGTGGGACAGGGGCATTACTGAACTAAACATTTATCCCCCAATCAACTCTTTTAAATCAACTTCTTTAAGGCGAGGGTTAGATAGAAACCTGAGGGACAAGCTTTTTTATACAAAGTTGTGGTGGGCGTATGGAACGAGCTGCCGCAGGAGGTAGATGAGCCAGGTATCATCGCAACGTTTAAGAAATTTTTAGATGGGTTCATGGATGGGTAGGTTAGGGAAGATTATGGGCCAAAAGTAGGCAGGTGGGACTAGTGTAGATGGGGCATGTTGGTTAATGTGGGCAAGTTGGGCCGAAGAGCCTGTTTCCACGCTGTATGACACTATGAAATCAGATCGGTATCATGTCATGAGATTTTGCTCAGGATTCCAGCATCTGCAGTTCCTTGCTTCAGTATCCTGGTAAACCAGCATCCTCTCCAAAGCCTCCACAGCCTTCCCATAACAGGGTGAACACAATACTCCAAATACAGCATAACCATCGTTTTATAAAACTACAACATGACTTCCTGATTCTTATATTCAATGTCCTAATGTACTCTTGGCTGCACCGGACACAAATTCATCCCGCAGTGTTCAATTCAGGAAGGCACGACAATTACGATATTGAGGCAAGAATTAATATCCACTATATTGCTTTCTGTTCCAGAACATGCAACTTTCACTCTAGAACATAGAAAAGTACAGCACAGTAACGGGCCCTTTGGCCCACAATGTTTGTGCCAAACATGATGCCTAGTTAGACTGATCTCTTCTGCCTGTACATGATCTATCTGTAGATTCCCATTCCCTGCACTCCCGTGCATCTATCTAAAAGCCTCTTGCACGCCACTATCGTATCTGTTCCAGGCCCCCTTCGCCCTCTGCATAGAAAAGCTTCTCCTGCACATTTCTATTAAACGTTGCCCTCCATCCTTGCAGCCGTGCCCTGTAATGTTGTACAGTTCCAGCCAGGGGAAATGGTTCTGATTGTCTACCCTATCTAATACCTCGTTAAATGGAATATCACCTGTCGATGTGGAAAATGTATCCCAGCCTCCTGTTTTATTATCGTTTTCTAAATTAGAGATGCAACCTGGAACTAGACTCATTGGCCCAGCGAGTCCACACTGACCAACGATCACCCGCTCACACCAGTTCTATGTTATTCCACTTTCTCATCCACATCATACAAACTAGGGGGGAATTTACAGAGGTCAATTAACCTACAAACCCGCATGTCTTCGGAATGTGGGAAGAAACCAGAGCTCCTGGCTGAAAGCCATGTAGTTAGTTTTGTTTAGTTTAGTTTATTGCCACGCGTACCGAGGTACAGTGAAAAGCTTATTGTTGTGGGCCATCCAGCCAAAGGAAAGACCATACACGATCACAGTAAAACTGTCCACAGGTAACAGATAATGGACGAAGGGAACAACATTCAGTGCAGGATGAGGTCTGATTAAAGATAGTTTAAAAATCTCCAATGAGGTGGATGGGAGGTCAGTACCGTACTTTCTCTGACCCAGGAAGAACGTGCGAACTCCATACACGCAGACAGCACCTGAGGTCAGGATCAAAGTCGGGTCTCGGGCGCTGCGAGGCAACAGCTGTATCATCTGCGCGATGCCGCACTGTTGCTAAGGACATGGACTGCTTCACCAGCTCTGCTTTAACAGAGAGAGCATGTGCGGCAGCAGTTTGAAACTTCAACTGGAGTTGAGTAGATAGAGCTCTAGAGAGTTAGATAGAGCTCTAGGGGCTAGTGGAGTCAAGGGATATGGGGAGAAGGCAGGCACGGGTTATTGATAGGGGATGATCAGCCATGATCAGAATGAATGGCGGTGCTGGCTCGAAGGGCCGAATGGCCTCCTCCTGCACCTATGTTCTATGTAACCCTCTAGGGTTTTGCAGCACACTCTTTAGGATAGTAGTGTTGCTGCCTTACAACGCCAGAGACCCTGGTTCGATCCTGACTACAGGTGCTGTCTGTACGGAGTTTGTACGTTCTCCCTGTGTGGATTATCTTTGGGTGCTCCGGTTTCCTCTACACTCCAAAGTCAAACAGGATGAAAGGTTAATTGGCTTTGGTAAAAAAAAATTGTAAATTGTTCCTAGTGTGTAGGATAGTGCTAGTGTATGGGGTGATCATTGGTTGGCACAGACTCGGTGGGCCAAAGGGCCTGTTTCTATGCTGTATCTCCTGTCTAAAGTCTCTCAGATCTACTCTGGTTAGATGTTTCAGCTCAAGAGTGAAACCTTGCTAGGCATATGTGTCTCATAGCGTTTGGATCCAAAGACCAATTGGGTGAATTTTGGTAGGTAGCCAAGAATCTGCCAGTAATGCGGTCATGGGTTAAATAAAAGAAAATATTTTTTTATTATGCTCACCAAAAGAATCAGGATAAAAGAATCACCAGCTAGAAATGTATAAAGCTCCAATGGCTTTCCTGTGATTCATTGCTGGGTTCAATCCTGGAGTTTTGTAAGTCTTCTTTCACAAGTCATAGTAGCAGGATTAGGCCATTCGTCCACTGACTCTACTGTGCCATTCAATCATGGCTGATCTATCTCTCCCTCTTAACCCCATTCTCCTGCCTTCTTCCCATAACCTTTGACACCCTTACTAATCAAGAATCTGTCAATATCCGCCTTAAAATCCGTAATGGATTGGCCTCCACAGCCATCTGCGGCAATGAATTCCAGATTCACCACTCTCTGACTCAAGAAATTCCTTCTTATCTCCTTCCTAAAGGAACATCCTTTTATGCCGAGGCGATAGCTTCTGGTCCTAGATACTCCCACTAGTGGAAACATCCTCTCCACGTCCACTCTATCCAGGCCTTTCACTATTCGGTAAATTTCAATGAGGTTCCCCCCTTTGCAATTCTTGCAAAGGGGGGAACCTCATTGAAAATTGGGTCCTACTCAATGGAAGAACATTTTTTGAGACGGAACAAAGTCTGTTTATGTGGGGCTTATGGAGAGTGGAGAACAGTGCACGTCACACTAGGTTTTATTTATTTTGATTTCGTATCCCTGTGATGTTTTGCGGCTTGGGTCTTATCCTTTTTTAATTGACTACAGCTGTTCGGGCGATGACTTTGGTGAGTGATGCTATCCTTGCTATTCACAATGCCGTTACGCTGCTTTGAACATTTAATTCTACCTTCCTGGTGTTCAGTCTGCCTAAATCCAGTGGAATATACACGGTAATGTTGATCAATGCTTTAACAAGGACTTGCATTAACGTAAAACCTTCCCCAATCTCAGGAAATCCCACATGACTTTCCACACAATGAAGTGATTGTGAAATGAAGTCAGATTTCGCGATGAAGAAATCAGCAGTGATTTAGCACCAAGAAAGATCCCACAAATAATTACATTTAAGAAGGAACTGCAGATGCTGGAAAATCGAAGGTAGACAAAAATGCTGGAGAAACTCAGTGGGTGAGGCAGCATCTATGGAGCGAAGGAAATAGGCGAACTTTTGGGTCGAAACCCTTCTTCAGTCTGATAAAGGGAAGAAGGGTCTGATATAGGCAACCCAGTCTGATATAGGCAACGTTTCAGGTCAAACCCCTTCTTCAGACTGAAGAAGGGTTTCGACCCGAAACGTTGCCTATTTCCTTCGCTCCATAGATGCTGCCTCACCCACTGAGTTTTTCCAGCATTTTTGTCTACCGCAAATAATTACGACCAGTTTATTTTAGTTTAGAGAAAACAGCATGGAAACCGAATCTTCGGCCGGTCACATTTGTCCCTTTATCGTGTGTACCTGTACACTGCGGACGGTTCGATTGTAATCATGTATTATCTTTCCGCTGACTGGTTAGCACGCAACAAAAAGCTTCCCACTGTACCTCGGAACACGTGATAATGAACTAAACTAAACATGGCTTCCATCAAGTCTTACATGAGTACAAAAAGAGAAAGAAGACAGAATGCTGGTCCATCACTGATTTTCCGGTAACTGGTGATTCGGCACCTCCTCTAATCCGGACAAAATCACGACATCGTCCTTGGAATCCTCTCTGCGGCTGCTCGCCGGGTTGAATGTGCCTCCTGCAGCCGGGACTCTGGAACACCGGCCTGGCCGGAGCCGGCATGTCCGTTCCCATCGACGACCTACAAGGTCGACTTCGCAGGCTCCCCGGCGGCCCAAGCGGACCGTTCCAGTACCGTTGGACTCCTCCCACAGGCCATGAACCGAGATCAACTAAACTAAATCTTACCCTAAAGCTATGCCCAGTACTCTTCACTCATTTCCACTCTCCCAGAGTGCATTGTCAGATGAGGTTGTTGGGGCCACTGTTCATGATAACACCTTCAAACAGGGTCATTTTTACACATTTCAGTGGCAAACTTGCGAATCTGCTGTAGTTCAGGTCTCTCCGGCCTGCAATGTCAGTCCCTGCAACTTTATAGCTGGAGTAGGATACGGAAGCAAAGATACAATACCAATCAATCTGTACAGCCAGATGCAGCAATTTAATCTTTCCACTAATCTTATGTTTCCTCTGTTTACCAACCTCAAAATTGCTATGAATGACAGTCTGTCTGGCTGATAGTCCTTTAAAATAACCAATTGTGATGGAGGCAGATAATGGGACATTAAGGTTCCCAGGAGAGAGATAGTAGGATATTAAGCAGCTACCAGGAACAGATAACAGAACATTAAGTGGGACTTTGAGATGGTTATTAGGGAAACTAAAGGGCCTGTCCCACTTGGGCGACCTAATCCGCGAGTTTGCCCTCGACTCATACTCGCAGCATGGTCGACACGAGGTAGTAGGAGGTCTTCGTAACTCTCCTTCATGTTCGAGAGTGGTCTCCGCGTACTTGAGGCCGCAGCTAGGTCGCGGCATTTTTTTCAATATGTTAAAAAATGCCCGCGAGTAAAAAAAGGTCGCCATGGAAAAAAACGATACTTTATTTACTCGTAGGTTTAGTCGAAGTAGGTCGTAGTAGGTCGGCATGTTAGTCGTAGGTAATCGAGGGTAGTCTAAGGTAGTCAAAGGTAGTTGTAGATAGTCTTCATCATAGTCGAAGGGAGGTCGAAGGAGATCGAAGGAGGTCGCCTTCACTCTCCACTATTCGGTGTCCAATTTTCCCAAAGTAAGTCGTAGCTAGTCGTAGCTAGTTGAAGCTGGTCTTCAACATAGTCGAAGGAGGTCAAAGGAGGTCTTCTACATAGTCGAACGAGGTATTCAACATGACATTTTATCAAACTCTTCTAATCTCGCCAATTAGGTCGCCCAAGTGGCACAACCCCTTATAACTCACAAACTTCTACAGATGCACTGTAGAAAGAATACTGTGTAGGAAGGAACTGGAGATGCTTGTTGACAACAAAGTTAAACACAAAATGCTGGAGTAACTCAGCGATCAGGCAGCATCTCTGGATAGAAGGCATGGGTGATCTTTTGGGGTTGAGGATTTGTTTGGGACAGCTCTGCCCAGACCACAAGAAATTGCAAAGTGTTGTGAATGTAGCCCAGTCCATCACACAGACTTGAATTTCCATTATCGACTCCATCCACACTTCACGCTGCCTCGGAAAAGCAGCCAACATAATCAAAGCCTTGTTCCAACCCCGGTCATTCCTTCTTCTCCCTGCACAGATCAGGCAGAAAGTATAGAGGCTTGAAAGTGAGCACCACCAAACTCAAGAACAGCTTCTACCCCTCTGTTATCAGGTTTCTGAACGGTCCTTCCATAAGCTAGGGTACTGTCCGATTCACCTCTACCCCATTGCGGACATTGGACTTTGTCTATGGAACTGGTGCATGACAATGCTGTGAAATATATTCTCCACTGAACTAATTCTTCCTCCAAACTGTGCCATATCTGTACAGATTGATTAGTATTAGAGTTGTAGTGTCTTACAGCATGGAAACAGGCCCTTTGAACACATTCATCCATGATGACCAAAATACTGCATTTAACCTTGTCCCATTTCCCCACACTTGGCCCAATCCCTCTAAATCTTTCCTATCCTTGTACCTGTCCAAATGCTTTTTAAATCAATGATTTGGATGAAGGGATTCAAAGTAACATTAGCAAATTTGCAGATGACACGAAGTTGGGTGGCAGTGTGAACTGTGAGGAAGATGCTATGAGAATGCAGGGTGACTTGGACAGGTTGGGGGAGTGGGCAGATGCATGGCAGATGAAGTTTAATGCGGATAAATGTGAGGTTATCCACTTTGGTAGCAAAAACAGGAAGGCAGATTACTATTAAATGGCGTCAAGTTGGTAAAAGGAGAAGTACAACGGGATCTGGGGGTCCTTGTACATCAGTCTAAGAAAGTAAGCATGCAGGTACAGCAGGCAGTGAAGAAAGCGAATGGCATGTTGGCCTTTATAACAAGTGGAATCGAATATAGGAGCAAAGAGGTCCTTCTGCAGTTGTACAGAGCCCTAGTGAGACCACACCTGGAGTATTGTGTGCAGTTTTGGTCCCCTAATTTGAGGAAGGACATTCTTGCTATTGACGGAATACAGTGTAGGTTTACAAGGTTAATTCTCGGGATGGCGGGACTGTCATATGCTGAGAGAATGGAGCAGCTGGGCTTGTACACTCTGGAGTTTAGAAGGATGAGAGGGAATCTTATTGAAACATATAAGATTGTTAAGGGTTTGGACACGCTGGAGGCAGGAAACATGTTACCGGTGTTGGGGGAGTCCAAAACCAGGGGCCACAGTTTAAGAATAAGGAGAAAGCCATTTAGAACAGAGACGAGAAAACACTTTTTCTCACAGAGAGTGGTGAGTCTGTGGAATTCTCTGCCTCAGAGGGCGGTGGAGGCAGGTTCTCTGGATGCCTTCAAGAGAGAGCTAGATAGAGCTCTTAAAAATAGCGGAGTCAGGGGATATGGGGAGAAGGCAGGAACGGGGTACTGATTGGGGATGATCAGCCATGATCACATTGAATGGCGGTGCTGGCTCAAAGGGCCAAATGGCCTACTCCTGCACCTATTGTCTATTGTCTTTTGTCTATAGATGCTGTTATACATTAGTACCTGCCTGTATTACCTCCTCTGGCAGCTCGTTCCATATACCCACCACCCTCTGAGTGAAAAAGTTGCCCCTCGGGTTTCTATGAAATCTTTCCCATCTCATCGCATTGCATCTTTGTTTCTGAATACTAATCCTGACGGTGGGTGTATGGAATGAGCTGCCAGATGAGGTAGTTGAGGAAGGTACTATAACAGCATTGAAAAGACATTTGGACACGTACATGGATAGGAAAGGTTTAGAGGGATATGTGCCAAACACGGGCAGGTGGGACTAGAATAGCTGGTGCATCTTGGTGAGCATAGACGAGTTAGGCTGAAGGGCCTCTTTCTGTATGACTCTATCTGACAGCCTTAAAGTGGCAAGGACTGACAATGCCCTGTGCAGTGCAAGCTCCACACAGACAGCAACCGAGGCCAGGATCGAACCCGGGTCACCAGCTCTACCAGTTGCGCCACTCAAGGCAAACAGCAATTAATATTAAACATATGATGCCACAAAAAAACTTGCATTAACAGAGTTTCTAGAAAATAGTAAAATGTCCTAATGGGCCTGTCCCACTTAGGCGATTGTTCAAGCGACTGCGGGCGACTGTCAGAGTGGAACACACACACACACATCGCTTCCTTCACCAGCCAGTTATGCAGGCGGGGGACAGGGCAAGCGGGGGGAGCGCTGTCTGAGTGAAATTCACATGGTGCAAAGCCAATGTGATACAGACACACACCGCGATGAACAGGAAGGTTGGCGTTGTAATTAAGACGGTGAAAGCACAGTGTACGGAAAGGGTCACTTTAAAAGAGGGGGGGAGAAGGAGTGGGACAACTTTTAAGAAGCCAGAGATACACGGCTGTGAAGCTCGGCGGATATTAACATTATCGGTCGGTTATCCTTGGTTCTGAAAACGACAGTTTATGTTTTTTATCGTCAATGAGCCAATGAAATTCACCGGTCAGCACCGGCGACAACCTACGACAACCTACGACAACCTTCGAGCTCCCGGTGACCCACTACCACTGCACCTACGTCACGAGAATTCTCGCTACTCTCCATGGCGTCAAAATTCTGGTCGCCCATTGAAAAGTTAGCGGCGACCAAAACGATGCCGCGACTAGTTACGAGAATGCGGGAACTACTCACGACCATGCAGGCGGCACCCCGGCAACCTCCGGCGAACATGTGGTGACCTTGTGGCGACCTCATAGTCTCCTGTAGTTGCCTAAAAAGTCGCGTAAGTGGGACATGCCCATAAGGCTGTATATAATTTAACACTGACACACATAAGAGGAACATCAGGATAGATGGACAACAGCTTGGTATAAGGGTCTGAAGAACCGTTCTGACCTGCAACGTTACCTATCCATGTTCACCAGAGATGCTGCCTGACTCCAGCACTTTTTTTTGTCAACCAGTATCTACGGGCACAGAACGTACGCATGGGTACAGACTGCACCCGTAATCGGATTCGAACCCGGGTCTGTGGTGCTGGAGGGCAGCAACTATACCCCTGCTCCACTGTGCCACCCTAAAACTCAGTATAAGAAACGTCTTGAAGGTGTGGAGAGAGGGGGAGAATGTAAGGAGGGAATTCCGCAGTTGAGGAGGATGGGGGGGGGGGGGGGGGTGAACTAATGCTGGTGGAGTGACGAAATGTGGGAATGTGCAAAAGGTCAGAGCCTGGAGAAGCTAGAGTGCTTAAAGTCTGGATGAAGTCACACAGACACCACAATCACCACAGTACTATTTATACACTGTGATTAGTGTTGAAAATGCCCGGAGCGTGGGAAGTACAATCATGCTCAAATGAAATCCTTGTATGATTTCTTAGTTGCGTTTGGTTGGAGTATATGGATAGTTGAACATGATAGTACAGCTCTCTTTCAAAATCTCACCATTAGTTCATTGCTGTCTACAAAGCAAGGAACTGCAGATGCTGGTTTGCAAAAAAACGCACAAAGTGCTGGAGTAACTCAGCGGGTCAGGCAGCATATCCGGAGAACATGGATGGGTGACGTTTTGGATCAGGACCTTCAGTTTTAACAAGAGCCTGAAATATCACCTATCGATATTCTCCAGGGACGTTGCCTGACCCACTACTACCACCACACTTTGTGACTGTCCACAAAGCAGCCTTTATATTCTAAATGTAGAAACAATACGACACAGCTGCGTAGCTGGTAGAGCTACAGTCTCACAGTGTCAGAAACCCAAATGTGATCCTGACCGCGGGTGTAGAGTTTACACGTTCTCCCTGAGACTGCATGGATTTTCCCTCGGGTGTTCCGGTCTCTTCCTACATTCCAAAGACGCGCGGGGTTTGTAGCCTAATTGGCTCTCTGTAAATTGCCACATATGTGCAGCGAGTGGGTGAGAAAGTGAGATAGCATAGAACGGGTTGATCGATGTTCAGTGTGAACTGGGTGGGCCGAAGGGCCTGTTTCCACACTGTACCTTTGAATCATTTCAATCAAATATCTGCTGGAGGGAACTGGAGTCTTCTCCTTCTTGCGTAGGGCGTGCACAGCCTAAAGTTGTAAGACAACTTGTTCTGTTTGATCTTCTGTTTGTGCACTCCCGGTTTATTGCATTCGTTGAAACAGGGTGGACCACGTGAAGGTTGCAATCTCCCACCCAAACTAGAGTCTGTATTTTCTTAAATGCAGCAAGTCAGAAGCAAGGAGGGACAAGTCAAGGAAGCAATCACAATTAAGGACCGCAAAGCCAAGAAGTTTGTGCTTCTGTTGGGCGGCACGCTACCGCGGCGGTAGAGTTGCTGCCTTACAGCGCCAGAGACCCGATTTCAATCCTGGCCACGGGTGCTGTCTGTACGGAGTTTGTATATGCTCCCTGTGACCGCGTGGGTTTTCCTCTGCTGCTCCGGTTTCTTTCCACACTCCAATGACGTACTGGTTTGTAGGTTAATTGGGCTTTAATCAAGATCGTAAAGTGTCCCTGGGGTGTAGGATAGGGCTAGTGTGCTGGGTGATCACTGGTTGGCGAGAACTTGGTGGGCTGAAGGGCCTGTTTCCACTGTATCTTTACACTAAACTAAAATAAGACTCGTGTTTAAGAAGGAACTGCAGATGCTGGAAAATCGAAGGTACACAAAAATGCTGGAGAAACTCAGCGGGTGCAGCAGCATCTATGGAGCGAAGGAAACAGGCAACGTTTCGGGCCGAAACGTTGCCTATTTCCTTCGCTCCATAGATGCTGCTGCACCCGCTGAGTTTCTCCAGCATTTTTGTGTACCTAAAATAAGACTCGCTTTGACACAAGCTCTGAGCTTAAATGAGCTTCAAAGGCAGTGCGGGCCAAGGACCTCTGCCCTGGGGTGTGGCTCTTCATTGTGCTCATAGAAACATAGAAAATAGGTGCAGGAGTAGGCCATTCGGCCCTTCGAGCCTGCACCGCCATTCAATATGATCATGGCTGATCATCCAACTCAGTATCCCGTACCTGCCTTCTCTCCATACCCCCTGGTCCCTTTTGCCACATCTAACTCCCTCTTAAATATAGCAATGTCCCTCAGGGAATGCAGCCATTTTGACTGGTGAACTCCATTAGTTCTGCATTCAGGAGTCAGAACTGTTGAAAAAGTGTATAAAATCATGAGAAGAATAGATCGGGTAGATGCACAGAGTCTCTTGCCCAGAGCAGGTGAATCGAGGACCAGAGGACCAAGGTTTAAGGTGAAAGGGAAAAGTTTTAATAGGAATCTGAGGGGTGACTTTTTCACACAGAGGGTGGTGGGTGTATGGAGCAGGCCACCAGAAGAGGTAGTTGAGGCTGGGACTATCCCAACATTTACGAAACAGTTAGACAGGTACATGCAAAATGCTGGAGTAACTCAGCGGGACAGGCAGCATCTCTGGAGAGAAGGAATAGGTGACCTTTCGGGTCGAGACCCTTCTTCAGACTCATGTCATCTTGGACAGGTACGTGGATAAGACAGGTTTGGAGGGATATGGACCAAATGTGGGCAGGTGGGACTAGTGTAGCTGGGACATGTTGGCCGGTGTGGGCAAGTTGGGGAGAATGGCCTGAGTTTCCACACTGTATCACTCTATGACTCTAAGAGGGAAACAAGAAAGGCTGGATTTAATAGTAAAAAAACTACAAGAAATGCGGTGGTATATAGTCATTATTTAACATATGATGAGCGTTTGACGGCACTGGGCCTGTACTCGCTGGAGTTTAGAAGGATGAGGGGGAATCTCATTGAAAGGTACTGAATAGTAAAAGGCCTAGATGGAGTGGATGTGGAGAGGGTTGCACAAGTGGGCAAGTCCAGAACCAGAAGCCACAGCTGCAGAATAAAAGGACATATCTTTTGAAAGATGAGGGAGAATTTCTTTAGTCAGAGGGTGGTGAATCTGTGGAGGCAGTCAATTGATATGTTTAAGGCTCGATGGGCTGAATGACCTATGATTAATGAACACAAACTTATGAATGTTTGAATCTTTCGAATTCTCATGGAGTTGGGCATTCAGCTGCAAAGCAAAGTCGAGTCTGAGAAGGATATACCAGGAACTGCCGATACTGGTTTGCAAAAAAAGACAAAGTGCTGGAGTAACTCAGTGGTGCAGGCAGCATCTCTGGGGAACATGGATAATTAAGTTCTGGGTGGGGACTCTTTTCCGGACTCAGCCCCTTCAATGCCGGCTGTAGGAGGCGCTTCCCGTAATCCCGGACTTTGGACTTTTTGTTTTGTAAATGGCACCAAACTATGGCGCTGTGCATGTGTGAGTTATGCAAATAGAATTTCAGTTTAGTTCAGAGTCATAGAGTCATACAGCGTGGACACAACTTGCCCACACCAACCAACATGTCCCACCTACACTCGTCCCACCTGCCTGCTTTTGGCCCATATCCCTCAAAACCTGTCCTATCCATGTCGCTGTCCAGATGTTACGATACCACCTGCCACAATTACCTCCTCCGGCAGCTCGGTCCATACACCCGTGTGAAAAAGCTACCCCTCAGATTCCTGTTAAATCTTTGCCCCTTCACCTTAAACCTATGTCCTCTGGTCCTCGGTTCACCTACTCCGGGCAAGAGATTTTGTGCATCTACCCGATCTATTCCACTCATGATTTTATACACCTCTACAAGATCACCCGGCATCCTCCTGTGCACAAGTTTGGTTTATTGTCACCTGTACTGAGGTACAGTGAAATGCTTTTGTTGTGTGCTATCCAGTCAGCATACTTGACATTAAAGAACCATTCAACCATGCTCTCCAGAGATGCTGCCTGTCCCACTGAATAACAGCACCTTGTGTCTTTTTCTGAGAAGGATGTAGTTTTGACACTTTGTGAATTAGAGTATGTGGGGATTGAGTGGCTGAGGGACACAGGATTGGCCCACAGTTGTTCTCAGCTTGAGGGTCTGAACAGCTTCTGTTTATTTTATTCTTACGACTGGGGATAACAGCAGAACGTCTTATCTTCAGTGCATTCTGTTGTGCAGGCTCCATTGAAATAGTCGTGGCACTCTGCTGTCTCCTGGCAGGGTGAGGCTGCGTGCAAGATTGCGAGAGAACCCACTGAGTTAAATACTTTGCGTGGTCAGTGAACTACAGGTGCACAAACACTGCATCAAGAGGGTCAAGATATATACGCTGGAGTTGTTTGTTCAGCAACAGAGAACGTGTTCCGCCTTTCCTTTTCTTTCCCCGACATTCCCTCTCCACTTGCTTCCCACATCCTCAACTTTACTGTTGATTCCCACTCTCTTTTCTCCTTAATTTGTTCATCTCGTCCTTTCTTCACCTCCCCTGCCTCCTTCTCCTCCACTCCCTACTTTCTGTTTGCCCTTCAAACCAATTTCCCTCTCTCCCTCTCTCAATGTGTGCATTTGAGTGTGTGTGTGTGTGTGGGCCTGTGTCGATTTGTGCGTGCGTGTATGTCTGTGCGTGCGTTTCTGTGCGTGCGTGTGTGTGTGTGTGTGTGTGCATGTGTCTGTGTGTGCGTGTGTGTCTATGTGCGTGTGTGTCTGTGCATGCGTGTGTGTCTGCATGCGTGTGTGTCTGTGCGTGCGTGTGTGTGCGTGTGTGTCTGTGTGCGTGTGTGTGTGCGTGTGTCTGTGCGTGTGTGTGTGCGTGTGTGTGCGTGTGCATGTGTGTCTGTGTGTGCGTGTGTCTGTGTGCGTGTGTGTCTGTGTGTGTGTGCGTGTGTGTCTGTGTGTGCGTGTGTGTGCGTGTGCATGTGTGTGTGTGTGCGTGTGTCTGTGTGCGTGTGTGTCTGTGTGTGTGTGCGTGTGTGTCTGTGTGCGTGTGTGTCTGTGTGCGTGTGTGTCTGTGTGTGCGTGTGTGTCTGTGTGCGTGTGTGTGTGTGTGCGTGTGTGTCTGTGTGTGCATGTGTGTCTGTGTGTGCGTGTGTGTCTGTGTGTGCGTGTGTGTCTGTGTGTGTGTGCGTGTGAGTGTGTTCGTGTGTCTGTGTGTGTGTCAGGTGTGCATGTGGCATTTGCCTTAGACCATTGTTGGGAAAGGAATAGGAAAATAATTGCAGATATACACACAGAGGCACATAAACCCA